>NW_018408731.1:127141-179354 GCF_002113885.1 Mizuhopecten yessoensis
ATGATGAAGGTAGGGCACCTATTACATTGTTTACAGTATAATGTTGATGATGAAGGTAAGGCACCTATTACATTGTTTACAGTATAATGTTAATGATGAAGGTAAGGCACCTATTACATTGTTTACGGTATAATGTTGATGATGAAGGTAGGGCACCTATTACATTGTTTACAGTAGAATGTTGGTGATGAAGGTAGGGCACATATTACATTGTTTACGGTATAATGTTTATGATGAAGGTAAGGCACCTATTACATTGTTTACAGTATAATGTTAATGATTAAGGTAGGGCACCTATTACATTATTTACAGTATAATGTTAATGATGAGGGTAGGGCACCTATTACATTGTTTACGGCATAATGTTGATGATGAAAGTAGGGCACCTATTACATTATTTACAGTATAATGTTAATTTACAGTATAATGTTAATTTACAGTATAATGTTAATTTACAGTATAATGTTAATTTACAGTATAATGTTAATGATGAAGGTAGGGCACATATTACATTGTTTACGGTATAATGTTAATAATGAAGGTAGGGCACATAGTGAACACACATTTATTTCCATGTGTAGTCAGAGTCTTCACATTGGCATTCTGTCTGGCTAACTGTTGTGTAGATTGCTGTCCCACACTTGAAAAAGTCTGGTGCAGATTTTGTGTGTCTTTTAGCTGCTGGTTGTGTTGGATTCTCCTATAATGGTAATAAACGGCAGTAGAAAGCACTTTTTTGGCCCTCTCCTGCCCAACCACACGCTCGTCGAGGAAGCTGAAAATCTGGAACAAATAAAAAAATATCATCTAGTAAATGAGGATACATGAAGACTGACTGACTATTATATTGGTAGATCAGTTATATAGACTGTATATTTACAACACACCAATTGATATACTACAACACATCAATAATCTACATACTGTAAACAACACTGTTGCTTCAAGGATGAATGTTGCATCCCGAACAAAATTCATACTGTATGTACAGTGATTGATTTTTTAAGGCGACAATATATGAGAATATACTTCATTAAAAATGTTGCTCCAAAGCAAAGTCCAGTTCCTACTTACGTATCACTAGGCATCTATTATACATTAACACAACTTCTTCAGCTATTTTTGTTAAGCTGTCCTCCATCAGAAGGCCTGACTACATAATAATCCATCTGGCGAAACCAGTAATTACACAAATATTATATTGTTGGTATTGGTTATTACCTCCTGGTGTAGATTTATACAAATTAACAGCTGACAGGCAGGCTTTAACAGTATTTGTGACCTTTTTTATATATCCAACATTTTTTTATCTTCATGATATATTCCACCATGATACACTAAGGACGGTAGAGGTTATTCTTTTTTTTATACATCCTGTTCCTGATAGACATATAAAACCCCCAAAATAAAAATATAATCTATACATATAGGCTTAGTAACTGTTTTTAACACTTCAATACAGGTATGGTCAACACAACAGCTTGAGATCAGTCACAAATTTTAGGAAATTACCCAAGATATCTCCAGATATACCTCAAAACTCCTTGGTAATGAAACCTCTAGCCAGAATATATGCTTGTAAAAGTCTGTTACCTGTTTTGGACTGGGCACAGCACGATGCTTTGGTATAATATCTGTTCGACCTGCTAACAAAGTTATGTAGACATAACAAAAAAGCTAATATTAATAAATTTGTATGCCTAACCCCGACTCATTTTTTAGTAGTTTAGTAGTTTTAATACATCTATAAAACCATGTTATGTTTTAATGCATGATTTGATATTGATAATGTTCACTGTCAAATGTAAACATTTCCAATGTTATGATATTAATCAGAGATCAATCAACGACAGAACACAGACTAAACTGTACATTTTTTTCTTATATATAGTCTCAATGACCTTGAACTTGGGTGAAAGTTACTGAAATAGAAAGTCATTCAATGTAAAAAAAAACAACAAAAAAACACTGGTGGCTAGTGGCCAATCGATGATTGCTGCATATGTACATGCATCACAATACTGTGGAAACCTGAGGAGATAAAAATTACCTTTGTGCGGTGTTAGAGATGCATGCTCTATATACTCAAAATTTCGATCTAGTATTGATCTATAATTTTTTGGTTTTCCTTTTGAATGCTTTTTGGAATAAAAGGAATTGTTTGTTCCTCCAAAACATCTTGACAAAACACTATAGAGATATCGTCTCTCTGACCATGTTCCAGAAAAAAGGTTTCCTTTGGATTGTACACCACATTTTCCCCTGACAAAGGATGCCATCCTTCCTGTCTAAGTTTTAAGCCCTTTGCTAGATAGCCTCCTATGGAAGTGTAGCTCTGTCCTTTAATTATCCATCCTGAAATAATAAAACAAGAAATCTTAGAACTACATTTAACACTTGGTAAAGAATATCTTTATCCTGGAACCAAGATACAATTTTATTGTCAGTACATAACTGTTGCTATGTAATACATTATTCAAAGTTGCTAGAAATCAAAGGAAACCTCATTTATTACCTGGGGGAGGGGTGGGAGTAGGGAGAGGGGGATACAAACATTTCAATCATGGCTGAAATACACATGCATGTGACCACATTTTAACACATTTTAACATTTACTTCTGACAGAGACACCATAGTTTTGATGGAACTCCCTTAAGGATCACGGTCCCCCTCCACTGGTTTTTCGTACATTTAGTTACCTCCCCTTATTTTCGTTTTAGATATATATATAACTGTAGCGCAGTTAAGCCATGCTACTTCCATTGATCAAATAGCTTGTTGGTTAGAAGGACAGTAAATCAACCTGGCGTCAGGAGTTAATATCCCGGTCTAGCTTTACTGAATATGTATTTCATTTATTTCACCTTGATCATATTTTCATAAAAATTCTGCAATGTATGGTTTTCTTTTCAGAAAAGATATAGTCATACTGCAACAACCAATTGTCAATGCATAGTGACACTTTTTGGGAGCAGTAGCGGGATACTGAAGAGATTCCCAAAGCATATTTTTGTGTAGAACATACCTATCATATAACTATGATTTTGACTCTGCTACTCATGTACTATACAGTGATGTAGCCCCTTGACTGTGCAAAAATTAATCCCATTACAGTGTCTGAAAGCCACAGTTTATTGTCAAAACAGAGACATATATATTATTATATACGTCTCTGGTCAAAACAAATACAGACTATGCAAAATAATGTTACCATACTTTTAAGCCGACACCTAAACAATATAGGCCTATCTGAAATAAAATTATGAAAATCAAACTATACAAGGGATCAAATAAACAGAAATTGACCTGTGCCAAATGCACTGAAGTCTTCAAAACTAAGAAATACATTGTCACTGTACAATTAAAAAATGTGTGAAAAAATATCCTGGTCTTGAAAAAACATCCCTGTCATTTCTATCCAAATGAAATTCACACATCTCTATCTCTGCTGTAGAACTTTGGTCCATGGCAATGGGCTTCGTGAGCTACTTTGACCAGTGCTTTGACACACTAACGTTACACTTGTCAGTGTTAGTCTAGTCTAGTGCTAGGCACACGTATATCATGTGTATTACTGTATATAAACCATATATATGGTGTACTGGTTCTTGTAGAAGTTAGTCTGACAAAAACAATAGATTTATCCATGTCACTAACTATTATGGAAATACATACGTGTTATTGTATGCCTTCTGTAAAACAATTCAAATCTTCATCATTTAACAACTTAGCCTTCGGAATATTAGTATCGAGGTGTTCCGATGACAACGATTGTTCGAAGGTGAAGGTCGTTTAGGGAGGTATACTTTATGCTACATTACATACGTAGGCTTGTTTACAGTATATAGTAAAAAAAAAAAAGCAGACTATTATTTACAAATAATTTATAATATTTAAAGACAAAATATAACAAAAAATGTCTACATTTATCATAAATGTTCCAGTAACATGTGATTATATGTGTGTGCCAGGATATATAAATAACGACTTCTCTCAAAGCAATATGGCGGCGCCCAGAATGTAGTTTCGCATGTGCAATCCAACTATGTATCGTAGACTGTAATTTCACCCCAGCTGTTGAATTTTATTGCAAACAATGGCTGGGAGAGGCAGAGGACGCGGACGGAACGTTTCGTTTAATGTGGAAGCGCTTGGATTTGGCCGAGGAGAGGCGTTACCTGCTCCAATATTGCAACCTCCCCCTCTATATCCCGTAAGTAGAACCCGTTTACTACACAATACTACGAGGGAAACAATCCGTGAAAAGAACGCATCTAATGATTTCTCTGATAATTCAAAGTTCTGATAACTAAGAGATGCGTCCTTTAACTGTTTCATTTAGAAGGTACGCTGAGTTGTCCTGGACTTTTAGCTGTCACCGTGAAAAAAATCACAGGTGTTTGAAATTCTGACTGGATATCAACCATACTTGACTGGAAGCATCCCTAGGTGGTGGTGATTCCCAATTGTACAAATGGTTGGGCTGAACCCTCAGGGGGCTGAGGGGCGGGGGCCAAAAAGAGGCAATTTGGCTATATTGCTATAAAGGAATTCTTCTGTAGAACTAATAATTTCTGAACTATGCACAGGATATCAATCATATTTGAGTAAAAGCATTCATGAGAGGCAGGGATTAAAAATTGTACAAATGATGGGGCTGACCCCCCAGGGGGTTGAGGGATGGGGGCCAAAAAGGGTAATTTGGCTATGTTGCTTTAAGCGGCTTCTTCTCTGGAACTAAGTTATGGATATCAACCATATTTGACTGGAAGCATCCCTAGGTGGTGGTGATTCAAAATTGTACAAATGGTTGGGCTGAGGGGCGGGGCCAAAAGGGGTCAATTTGGCTATATTGCTATAAACGACTTCTTCTGTAGAACTATGCCATGGATATCGATCATACTTGGTTGGAAGCATTTATGGGAGGCAGGGATTCAAAATTGTACAAATGGTGGGGCTGACCCCCGGGCTAAGGGGTGGGGCCAAAAAAGTTTATTACTTGGAAATGGTTGAGATCCCCACCGTATAACCATATATACAATTGCTGAGTATAAAGAGAAGAATGCATATTTGCTTCCAGAATGGCCCTAGGGTCTGGCTCCACCCTTGGAGACATAGTCCCTGGGTTATAACTTTAAAACAGTTGAGATCCCCACCCCAAAACTATGTATACAAATGCTATAGGCATAAAGAGACGAATGTAGTCATGATATCAGAATGGACAATGGGGTCTGACCGAACCCTGAGGGTCCAAGTTTCTTAGTCACAGCTTGGAAACAGTTGAGATCCCCACCCTATAACCATATATACAATTGCTGAGTATAAAGAGATGAATGCAAATATGCTTCCATTATGGCCCCCTGGGTCATAACTTTGAAATGGTTAAGATCCCCACCCCAAAACAATATATATACAATTGTTAGGCATAAAGAGACAAATGCAGTCATGCTATTTGAATTGACCCCAGGGTCTGCCCCACCTTTGCAGACTTAACCCCTGGGTCATAACTTTGGAACAGTTGAGATCCCCACCCCAAAACTATAAATACAAATGCTGTGGAAAAAGAGACGAATGCAGTCATGATATTATAATTGATTCTGGGGTCTGGCCACAACCCTAGGGACCTAGTTTCTGAGTCACAGCTTAGAAACAGTTGAGATCCCCAACCCATAACCATACATAAAATTGCTGGGCATGAACAATCTAATACTACAAGGATTGGCCTTGGGGTCTGGCATATTCCCTTGGATCTTCTTTGGAGAATAATTTGCCATGATTGCTTAGATATCCAGGTGAGCAATACAGGCCCTCTGGGCCTCTTGTTTTTATTTAAAGGTTGGCACTTGGTTAAACAAGCACTGCTGCAGAAGAAGGAATATCTGTTTATCTGGGTTCAAACTCTTAGACCACCAGCTTCCAGACAACGTTGTGCGTGCAGAGTAACTTGAGGGCTTTGAGTTAGCCTGCTACTGCACTAAGCGCCTCTAGCACTGTCTCCCCCGATGTGTTTATGCCTGAGAAGGCCCTACACCTGAGAAGGCCCTACACCTGAGAAGGCCCTACACCTGAGAAGGCCCTACACCTGAGAAGGCCCTACACCTGAGAAGGCCCTACACCTTACAGATCCAGATGCTCTAGCCGACTGAGCTGTCTGGTCACCAGAAGTCCCCTTCCCAGTCCTACTACACCTGTCCAAGTCTCAAGTTATAAATACCAATGGGTAAACATCAGTAGTTGAATAATATAAAAAGATGATACCTGTCTGTGATGAAGTGGCAAAAGAAGACACAGTCCTAGACAGTTGGTTCCAATGGACTAGATTTTCCATCAACATTATCACGTCAAATAGCTTTAATCCGAACTTGTCTGCATTCCATGGACCTGTTGGTTATTCTGTAAAAGCTACAGGTCTGTTAATGTTTCATCTTTCTGGAACATCCAAGTGAAGCCGATATGCCACAGTAATTAACTACAAGATACAAGAAGATTTATTTAGAGTCGTACATGTTAAACAATGAGCATTAGCTCTCTCTATTTTGAGAAATAGTTGGTCGAAGCATCCTCATCAGTTACATATATACACACCATTTTGCCCACCAATTTTTGCATGTGACCACCCTTTGACATCAAGACAATCTTTGCTATATTATGTAAAACCCCCATATATTACCAGTAATTCTTGGGTCCACTCATGATCACATTTTCACTTTACTTACATGTTTCAGCCAACAGACTTTAAGCCTGTACCTCTACTTCAAGGAGAAGAGTTTGATTACATGTTGGCCTTAAAACAAGAGTTCCGTGGAGTTATGAAGAGGTCAGCATTTTATCAACAAACCTCTGCAAATCGCAAGGACATAGACAGATACTCAGATAAATATCAGCTGAACAGTGACACAGATGGTAAATGGGAACCAGGTAATATGATAATAACTTGTATTTATATGCAAGTTGTTTTTAAGCAAGAAAAGCAATTTCTTTTTATAAACCCCTTGCCCTATTTTTGCAAATTCCCCCAGAAGTACAACATTCAGAAAAATGTATATTATATGAATGTGATTTTTTTCCCCAACATAGCTTCTTAGATTACATTTTATACATATTTCAAGGCTTTCTGTCAACTCTGGAATTTAACAGTTTCCGAAATCAGAAAAACAATAAAATTCAGCTTTTTGTTTTTATTATTTGTCAATATTGATAACTGAACAAGTATTATTAACTCATTTATTCATACATAAGATATTCTTGGTATTTAAGACTGGAGAAGGTTCCCAGCAGAACTGAAAATAACAAGCAAGAAATCCAGAAAAGTTGGTTCGACAGTTCAACCTAACATTCCTAAGAAAAAGAAAAAAATAGACCAGAGTGATGTAAAAAAGACTCTGGAGGTGAGGACTAATAATTGTTTGTGAAGCAGATGAGTAAGAGTTCTTTCCCTTAGAACATTTTTGTAAAGATAATTTACACATAGCAATTCTAGTATAATGCTAAAGATTAGCTATAATTAGCATGATTCTTATTTTGATGTGTTAAGCATCAAATGCATATGTAAGTAACATATAATTACTTATGCAAATTAAGACAAACATTTAATGATGTTTTATAACTGAAATGCAAATTCTTTTTCTTGGGGGAAAAAAGTACTGAAAGGAAGAATAACACAATAAAGTATATACGAAACATAATTAATCCACAGAACTTACAGTACGTAAGTTATATACAGTAGTCTACAGTAGTTGGTATATAGATCTTTCATATTTTGCTGAATGTTATTTGTTATGATACTGAGAAAGTGATTATGACATTGTTGTATAACCTGTGTGTGTTTTTTAAGATGGTGTCAGTAATATAAGTGTACAAGGTTTTCTCCTCCACTTCATCTCATCCCTTCTAAAGCAGTGTTTACACGGTTAGTTAGATATTAAATGCATGATTTTTACAGAGGTACTAAAATAATAATGAAATTGTCTGTTAAATCTATTTTATTGAAGGAATTAGAGAAAAAGGAGGAGAAGGGAGATGAAAGTGACGAAGATGAAAATGAAGATGAAAAGAAAAATGAAGGGGATGAAGATGCAGAAGAGGAGCTTTATGAAGAAGATGAAATTGAGGAGGTTTGTATGATCACAGATTTAGTTTTCTTCGTTAATTAGTTACATGTCAGTAAAGGGTTGATAACTTGCACTTGTATCATTAATAAATATTCTCATGTGTCAAAAATATCAAAAATAAGATTTTTGTGATTCAGATTGTACATGCCTCATTTTAGGGGTCACTAAGCGATGCCTTTTAGGTGTTGTGGTGAATATATTGCTATATACACCGTGTATATAGTTATAAACAACCATACATATTATTGTACACCCACCTTGATGTCCTGATACATACAGGTGTCTATAACATTATTGTACACCTATGCCACAATAATGTCCTGATACATACAGGTGTCTATAATATAATTGTACACCCACCTTGATGTCCTGATATATACAGGTGTCTATAATATTATTGTACACCCACCTTGATGTCCTGATACATACAAATATCTAAAACATTATTGTACACCCACCTTGATGTCCTGATACATACAGGTGTCGATAACATGATTGTACACCCACCTTGATGTCCTGATACATACAGATGTCTATAATATTATTGTACACCCACCTTGATGTCCTGATATATACAGGTGTCTATAATATTATTGTACACCCATGCCACCATGATGTCCTGATACATACAGGTGTCTATAACATTATTGTACACCCACCTTGATGTCCTGATACATACAGATATCTATAACATTATTGTACACCCACCTTGATGTCCTGATACATACAGGTGTCTATAACATTATTGTAAACCCGCCTTGATGTCCTGATACATACAGGTGTATATACTATTATTGTACACCCATGTCACCATGATGTCCTGATACATACAGGTGTCTATAATATTATTGTACACCTACCTTGATGTCTTGATACATACAGGTGTCTATAACATACACCTACACCATGATGTCCTGATACATACATATATCTATAATATTATTGTACACCCATGCCACCATGATGTCCTGATACTTACAGGGGTCTCTAACATTATTGTACACCCACCTTAATGTCCTGATAAATACAGGTGTCTATAACATTATTGTACACCTACCTTGATGTCCTGATACATACAGGTGTCTATAACATTATTGTACACCTACCTTGATGTCCTGATACATACAGGTGTCTATAACATTATTAGCTCACCTGGCACGAAGTGTTAAGTGAGCTTATGCCGTGGCGCGGCGTCCGTCGCCCGGCCGTCGTCTGTCCGTCCGTCCGGCGTCCGGCGTCAATATTTTACTTAAACAACTTTTTCTTAATAACCGAAAGGCCTAGGGTGTCGATATTTGGCCAGAAGCAAACTCGGATGAAGGGCTACAAAATTTGTTAAAATGAATGACCTTGACCCATTTTCAAGGTCACAGGGGTCAAATATGTTAAAATTTTTAAACAACTTCTTCTGAATAACCAAAATGCCCAGGGGGATGATATTTAGTCAGTAGCATACTAGGATCAAGGGCTACCTAGTTTGTTCAAATGTATGACCTTGAATCATATTCAAGGTCACAAGGAGCAAATATGTTCAAAATATTTAAACAACTTGTTCTGAATAACCAAAAGGCTCAGGATGTTGATATTTAATATGTCCTGATACATACATATATCTATAATATTATTGTACACCCACCTTGATGTACTGATACATACAGGTGTCTATAATATTATTGTACACACATGCCACCATGATGTCCTGATACATACGTATATCTATAATATTATTGTACACCCATGCCACCATGATGTCCTGATACATACAGGTGGCTATAACATTATTGTACACCCATGCCACCATGATGTCCTGATACATACGTATATCTATAATATTATTGTACACCCACCATGCTGTCCTGATACATACAGGTGTCTATAAAATTATTGTACACCCACCTTGATGTCATGATACATACAGGTGTCTCTAACATTAGTGTACACCCACCTTGATGTCCTAATACATACAGGCGTCTATAACATTATTGTACACCCCCCTTGATGTCCTGATACATACAGGCGTCTATAACATACACCTACATGATACATACAGGTGTCTATAACATTATTGTACGCCCACCTTGATGTCCTGATACATACAGGTGTATATACTATTATTGTACACCCATGCCACCATGATGTCCTGATACATACATATATATATAATATTATTGTACACCCACCATGCTGTCCTGATACATACAGGTGTCTCTAACATTATTGTACACCCACCTTGTTGTCCTGATACATACAGGTGTCTCTAACATTATTGTACACCCACCTTGATCTCCTAATACATACAGGTGTCTATACCATACACCTACACAACACATCACCACTATCACCATCTATAACATTATTGTACACCCACCTTGTTGTCCTGATACATACAGGTGTCTCTAACATTAGTGTACACCCACCTTGATGTCCTAATACATACAGGCGTCTATAACATTATTGTACACCCGCCTTGATGTCCTGATACATACAGGAGTCTATAACATTATTGTACACCCATCTTGATGTCCTGATACATACAGGTGGCTATAACATTATTGTACACCCATCTTGATGTCCTGATACATACAGGAGTCTATAACATTATTGTACACCCACCTTGTTGTCCTGATACATACAGGTGTCTCTAACATTAGTGTACACCCACCTTGATGTCCTAATACATACAGGTGTCTGTAACATACACCTACCTGATACATACAGGTGTCTATAATATTATTGTACACACATGCCACCATGATGTCCTGATACTTACAGGTGTCTATAACATTATTGTACGCCCACCTTGATGTCCTGATACATAAAGGTGTCTCTAACATTATTGTACACCCACCTTGATCTCCTAATACATACAGGTGTCTATAACATACACCTACACAACACATCACCACTATCACCATCTATAACATTATTGTACACCCACCGTGATGTCCTGATACATACAGGTGGCTATAACATTATTGTACACCCACCTTGATGTACTGATACATACAGGTGTCTATAAAATTATTGTACACCCACCTTGATGTCATGATACATACAGGTGTCTCTAACATTAGTGTACACCCACCTTGATGTCCTAATACATACAGGTGTCTCTAACATTATTGTACACCCACCTTGATGTCCTAATACATACAGGTGTCTATAACATACACCTACACAACACATCACCAGTATCAACATCACACATACACAACACCAGTGTCAACATCACACCTACACAACACGTCACCAGTGTCCACATTAGGCCGGTGTCAACATCACACTTACACAACACGTCACCAGTATCATCATCACACCTACAAAACACGTAACCAGTGTCAACATCAGGCCAGTGTCACCATCACACCTACACATCATGTCACCAGTGTCAACATCACACCTACACAACACTTCACCAGTGTCAACATCAGGCCAGTGTCAACACCACACCTACACAATACGTCACCAGTGTCAACATCAAACCTACACAACACATCACAAGTGTCAACATCAGGCCAGTGTCAACATCACACCTACACAACACTTCACCAGTGTCAACATCACACCTACACAACACATCACCAGTGTCAACATCACACCTACACAACATGTCAACATCACACCTACACAACACGTCACCAGTGTCAACATCAAACCTACACAACACATCACAAGTGTCAACATCAGGCCAGTGCCACCTCACACCTACACAACACATCACCAGTGTCAACATCACACCTACACAACATGTCAACATCACACCTACACAACACGTCACCAGTGTCACCATCACACCTACACAACACGTCACCAGTACCAACATCAGGCCAGTGTAAACATCACACCTACACAACATGTCGCCATCACACCTACACAACATGTCAACATCACACCTACACAACACGTCACCAGTGTCACCATCACACCTACACAACATGTCACCAGTATCAACATCAGGCCAGTGTCAACACCACACCTACACAACACGTCACTAGAGTCAACATCAGGACAATGTCAACACCACACCTACACAACACTTCACCAGTGTCAACATCACACCTACACAACATGTCACCAGTGTCAACCTCAGGCCAGTGTCAACACCACACCTACACAACACGTCACCAGTGTCACATCAGGCCAGTGTAAACATCACATCTACACAAGTCACTAGTGTCAACATCACACCTACACAACATGTCACCAGTGTCAACATCAGGCCAATGTAAACATCACATCTACACAAGTCACTAGTGTCAACACCACACCTACACAACACGTCACTAGAGTCAACATCAGGACAATGTCAACACCACACCTACACAACACGTCACCAGTGTCAACATCACACTTACACAACATGTCACCAGTGTCAACCTCAGGCCAGTGTCAACACCACACCTACACAACATGTCACCAGTGTCACATCAGGCCAGTGTAAACATCACATCCACACAAGTCACTAGTGTCAACATCACACCTACACAACATGTCACCAGTGTCAACATCAGACCAATGTAAACATCACATCTACACAAGTCACTAGTGTCAACATCACACCTCCACAACACGTCACCAGTGTCACCATCACACCTACACAACATGTCACCAGTATCAACATCAGGCCAATGTAAACATCACATCTACACAAGTCACTAGTGTCAACATCACACCTACACAACACGTCACCAGTGATAACATCAGCCAGTGCAAACATCACATCTACACAAGTCACTAGTGTCAACACCACACCAACACAATACGTCACCAGTGTCAACATCACACCAACACAATACGTCACCAGTGTCAACATCACACATACACAACACGTCACCAGTGTCAACATCACACATACACAACACGTCACTAGTGTCAATACCACACCTACACAACACATCACCTTTCATTATTACACTGATGTCGTCATGTACCAATGTCCATATCACAGTGATGTCCACATCAAACCAATAATGTCAACATTAATCTGATGTTAATATCACATTAATGTTAATTAACCAACACCAAAGTCAACATCAAAAGTATTACACAATGACACTAATTTCAATATTACACCTAAATTCACTAAGGTTTAAACCTGTTTTTGATGTTTAATAACTTACTGTTTCCTTAATTGTGACATCAAAACCATGTGAGTTTGGCATTTATGATCATTTATGATCTTTGTTTTGATTGGTGTGTTTTATTTACTCCAGGAGACTGACTACCTCTTGTCTTACTTTGACAATGGTGAGGATGACAATGGTGGGGATGATGATGCTGATGAGGGGCCAGTCTACTGATCATGATGATATGTGTGTACCTAGTCGTATGGAACGGAAACACTTTTTATCCTCAGTTTGATTTAAAAAAAATAAGATTAATACTTTAGCTCAGACATTCAATGGAATGGATATGTGTGGTCTTTGTCGGATTGAAAATGGAATAAATTTTCTTTAATTCTTTGAATTAAAGATTAAGCTCACATTTTCAAGATCGCATTCAGTTAAAAGTTCAGATGTCTACCAGAATGTTGCTGATGAGAAAATGTGAGATTTCTCAATAATTTTCCAGGTAATGGTACATGTAGATTTTTTTACGAGAAATAGAATGCTACCAATTGATTATTTCTGGTAGAATTTGTATTTCATCATATTAATGAAAGATGTTTGTTTTCATGAATAACTGGTGCATTAATATACATATAGGTACGTTAACATTACAGTGTATTCTGGCATCAATGTACGCAGTATATTGTAAATGTAACTCTCATCCTGTACATGTACAATGAAGCTGGTGTCATGATGATTGTTAGCCGAACAACACAAGATTGTACGTGTTTTTGACTGATGTTATCAACCAACTTTTATGATGTGTTGAATATATAAATCATGTTTTCAAAAACCCAGTATTGTTTTGCTTTTTGATTTAAACATCAAGATTTAGTCAGATTTAGCAGTTAGGACAAATCATGATTGAGGTAAACCTAGAAGAAAGATTTGACGTGTTATGGCTAACTAAAACCTCGGCACCACTCACCTTGATGCCTATATATAATATGACAGAATTAAAACTTTAATTCCAGTAGTTGAATTTTTCAACATACCTTAATTTGACTATGACTTCAGTCTTAAACCCCCAAAAAGCAGGGTTCCTCAGAAATCAATTAGTTATCCTGTGAAATTACAAGAAACAATATTAGCATTTTAGTTTGGTTTTATTATGTTTAACATCCCATTAACAGCTCAGGTTATTTAAAGACATGCCTCCATGTGTGTAATGGATGTGTGCTGGAGGCAGGGTGTTTGTGTATTACATGCCTCCATGTGTGTAATGGATGTGTGCTGGAGGCAGGGTGTTTGTGTATTACATGCCTCCATGTGTGTATTGGATGTGTGCTGGAGGCAGGGTGTTTGTGTATTACATGCCTCCATGTGTGTATTGGACGTGTGCTGGAGGCAGGGTGTTTGTGTAATATATGCCACCTTGTGATAGTGCAGATCTGATGCCGACTTTAGTGCTACCTCACTGAAATACCATGCCAAAGGCACCCAGCATAGTATTCCGCCTGGTTACATTATATTGACAGTAGCTTAACTAACTAGTTGTTGGAATCGCCCTATATGCTGAATCTTAGAAACTTAAGGACTTTTGTGTGTCCTGGCCTGGGGACAAAACCCATTGCTTCCTCACTTGGGCAAATGTTCAACACTAAGGTCCAAAGTGAGGTGTTGCCACTAGGAAACAAACAGGTTTTTAGAAAGTAAAGAGAAAATATAAGATCCCAATTTTGCAATGGGGGCAGTGGATCGTATATTGAAGTCACAGCTTGTTTTAACAGAATGACAGACTACGATCGTATCTCTTTAAGAGTGTATTCTTGTATCCCGTTTTGATTGCACTTGGATATATACGTGAAGCAGTCACATGTTATCAGATATTTATATAGATGTAGTCAGCTACAACAGGATGTCAGAATAAACAAGTCTGATTAGATAGTTTACCTTAAAGATGCCTGGATATGTAATGGAGCCACTGAGTAAAGGAAACTGGATAGATGCAGGAGGGCAAATTATTTATGATAGCTGGGTTACTTGGATACGAATGTGTTCTAGTGGGCAACCAAATTGACTGTGGCTAGATTACTGAGACAATGACTGGATACAGTGGGACAATAGGATTTCTTGTCGCAGCTGGGTAACTAGCTAGATATATTGGGGAACAGACAACAAGATTAGTTGCAGTGGCTGGATTATTAAGAGTAGACAGTGAAAGGATACAGTGGAACAATCACACTTTTTATTGTAGCAGGATTAATCAAATACACCAAAACACAAGCTGTATTTATATGCTGTATACTGGAAACATTTTCGCTTCAGTTTAGTTTTTGTTTTTTTCTTCCTGGGCAAATTTATTATTACAGTAAATACATGTAATAGTAAAGAGCTTAATATACATAATAATTATATGTAACGGGCAAAATTAAGACTGGTAGAATATGGATATTATCGTTGAAGGGCAAAAGTTTCCCAGTTACTGTGTTAGAGAAGTTTTATTCAAAGTGACAAACAAGAGGCCCAATGGGCCTGAATCGCTCACCTGGTATTTATCTCACACTTGTAATCTTAAAAGTGGACTAAAATACAGCTACAGGCAGAATATCAGTGTTTGATTCATAAGAACCTGTTAAAAGATTTAAACATATGACGCCTGTGACCTTGAATGTCGAACAAGGACATTAGGTTAAGGTTATAGTATTCCAACCCAGCACGCTTCTGGCAAAATATCATTACCCTGGACCTTTTAATTATAAAGAACAAGTCATTTAAAGATTTAAACATAAATTGACCACTGTGACCTTGAATATTGGCGAAGGTTATTCATTTGAACAAACTTGGTAGTCCTCCATCCCAGCATGTTAATGGCCAAATATCATCACCCTTGGCCTTTTCCTTATTGAGAAGTCGTTCAAAGGTTTTAAACATATTTGTCCCCTGTGACCTTGAATATATGTCAAGGTTATTCATTTGAACAAACTTGGTAGTACATGTACTTCATCCCATCATGTTACTGGCCAAATATCATTATGCTAGGTCTCTAGGTTATTCAGAAGAATTTGTTTAAAGATTTTAAACATATTTGATCCCTGTGACCTTGAAAATAGATGAAGGTCATTCATTTGAACAAACTAAATAGCTCTTCATCACAGCATGCTACTGACCAAAAAGCATCATCCTAGGCATTTTGGTTATTCATCAGAAGGTGTTTAAAGTTTTTTAACCTATATTTGACCCCTGTGAACTTGAAAATAGATGAAGGTCATTCATTTAAACAAACTTGGTAGCCCTTCATCACAGTATAATACTGGCCAAATATCAACACCCTGGACATTTTGGTTATTCACGGGAAGTTGTTTAATGGTTTTAAACATATTTGACCCATGTGACCTTGACTTCAAATCAAGGTCATTCATTTGAACAAACTCGGAAGCTCTTCATTCCTGCATGCTACTGGCCAAATATAATCACACTAGGTCTCTTAGTTATTTAGAAGAAGTTGTTTAAAGATTTTTCAAGACAATTGACCCCTGTGACCTTGAAAATGGATGAAGGTCATTCATTTGAACAAACTTGGTAGCCCTTCATTCCAGCATGCTACTGGCCAAATATCATCACCCTTGGCATTTTGGTTATTAAGGAGAAGTTGTTTAATGGTTTTAAACATATTTGACCCCCGTGACCTTGAATATTTGTCATGGTCATTCATTTGAACAAACTTGGTAGTACTTCATCACATCATGTTACTGGCCAAATATCATTATCCTAGGCCTCTTGGTTGGGGGGGACCATATCATTCACCATTTTTGTTGACCTTTGGCCATGGAAGGTTTCTGCAAAATTTCATTGAAATTGGTTCAGGGGTTTTGGAGAAGTCGAAAATGTAAATTGTTTACGGATGCATGACGGACGACAGACAACGGACGACAGACGACGGACAAAAGGCGATCGCAATAGGTCACCTGAGACAAAGTCTCAAAAGTCTTAAAAGTAATTAGAATGTTGATTTCACTTCTGTGCAACAATTTTTTACCCCATCTTGGAACTTTTATACCAAATACAGTATCAAAGTACACATATTGAAAGTTATATATTATAGTGAATATCAGCATGTATGCAAAAAAATTCATCTTGAAATTTTGGCAAAGCAAGCTTACATGTACTCAAAAACATGTCAAAAGTTATACTAGGTATATAAAATTCTGTTCAGACTGCATCCACTGCATCAATAACTGGCCTCTCAAGAATGTCCATAACAAACATCAGCATCCAAGTACAAATACTTCAGGTTTTCAGTTTCAGTACTTACAAACACAGACGCTGGGGTGGCAACATAAGCCTTGTGTTCAATACTAACAAAAGATGGAGGCAAAACTGACAACAAATCTCAACAACACATATTCATTGGTCAACAATTTCACATTTTAATATTATTCATAAGATTTATGATATCAAATTTGATGACTTTAATTTAACATAGCGTGACATTTTCCTTCACAAACATGTGATACTTTTTTTTTTGAACAAAAATGACATGCTTTTCTTTTACCAACTTCCCTATATGACAACCAAATTACAATAACATAAAAATGGAAGATTTTTTCTACAATGACGCAGTGAAGAAATCATTCTAAACAAAACTTTCTTCAAAAGTAAACAATAATATTGGTTAAATTAGCATTTTGACCTGCAAAATTTATTCCAATGTATCATTTAATTTAACCACCTACCAGCAAAATACTAATACTTCTGGTACATGTGGATCCTGTTAAATAGTTTAAAAATACACATTTCTCTTACAAATCCCACATCTCACACATTCGAACACGAGAAAGCACTTAGTAAGTACATTATATTTACATACCTCGCCAAACATAAATTATATACAATAACTTACCAAATAATTATTTTACAATCTGTTTGTTGTACAATTATAATGATTTAAATACAATGACCTTTTCACCAACAACACGGTTACTCTCCCATTATAGCCCGATATACAGAAAGTATCAGTATTTTCTCCAATCACACAACACCCTGACTGACAGACATAAGGTTACCAGTTCTGCCCTTCAACCTTAAAAAATCAACGACTTCAGTACAATAACAGTCCTCTCAAATGTCAACATTTATTTATTTGACCATTATAATTTTTTAAGTTTCACAAAACAATCTTTCACTAGACAGCAGATTGGAAGAGGGTAGAGATGACCCAAAATAGACATAAAACCAGTATCGCAGCATGGCCACCAAACATGCTGCAGACCAACAGCTCTTTTCTGTATCAGAGATAACAAATCTGGCTACAGACCAACAGCCCTCTTCTGTCATAGAGATAACAATCTGGCTACAGACCAACAGATCTCTTCTGTCGTAGAGAACACAAATCTGGCTACAGACCCACAGCTCTCTTCTGTCGTAGAGCTCACAAATCTGGCTACAGACCCACAGCTCTCTTCTGTCGTAGACATCACAAATCTGGCTACAGCCCAACAGATCTGTTCTGTCGTAGAGATAACAATCTGGCTACAGACCAACTGATCTCTTCTGTCATAGAGATCACAAATATGGCTACAGACCAACAGACCTCTTCTGTCGTAGAGATCACAAATCTGACTACAGACCAACAGATCTCTTCCGTCATAGAGATCACAAATCTGACTACAGACCAACAGATCTCTTCCGTCATAGAGATCACAAATCTGTCTACAGACCAACAGATCTCTTCCGTCATAGAGATCACAAATCTGACTACAGACCAACAGATCTCTTCTATCGCAGAGATCACAAATCTGGGTACAGACCAACAGCTCTCTGCGACAGAAGAGAGCTGTTGGTATGTAGCCAGATTTGTGATCTGTATGACAGAAGAGATCTGTTGGTCTGGAGCCAGATTGTTATCTCTACGACAGAACAGATCTGTTGGGCTGTAGCCAGATTTGTGATGTCTACGACAGAAGAGAGCTGTTGGCCTGTAGCCAGATTGTTATCTCTTCTGTCATAGAGATAACAATCTGGCTCCAGACCAACAGATCTCTTCCGTCATAGAGATCACAAATCTGTCTACAGACCAACAGGTCTCTGCGATAGAAGAGACCTGTTGGTCTGTAGACAGATTTGTGATCTCTATGACAGAAGTGGGCTGTTGGTCGGTAGCCAGATTTGTGATCTGTATGACAGAAGAGATCTGTTAGTCTGTAGCCAGATTTGTGATCTCTACGGCAGAAGAGAGCTGTTGGTCTTTAGCCAGATTTGTGATCTCTACGATAGAAGAGATCTGTTGGTCTGTCGCCAGATTTGTGATCTCTATGCCAGAAGAGAGCTGTTGGTCTTTAGCCAGATTTGTGATCTCTACGTCAGAAGAGATCTGTTGGTCTGGAGCCAGATTGTTATCTCTACGACAGAACAGATCTGTTGGGCTGTAGCCAGATTTGTGATGTCTACGACAGAAGAGAGCTGTTGGTATGTAGCCAGATTTGTGATCTGTATGACAGAAGAGATCTGTTGGTCTGTCGCCAGATTTGTGATCTCTACGGCAGAAGAGAGCTGTTGGTCTTTAGCCAGATTTGTGATCTCTACGTCAGAAGAGATCTGTTGGTCTGTAGCCAGACTTGTGTTCTCTGCGACAGAAGAGATCTGTTGGTCTGGAGCCAGATTGTTATCTCTATCACAGAAGAGGGCTGTTGGTCTATAGCCAGATTTGTGATCTCTATGACAGAAATGGGCTGTTGGTCGGTAGCCAGAGTTGTGATCTCTGCGACAGAAGAAATCTGTTGGTCTGTAGCCAGATTTTTGATCTCTACGACAGAAGAGACCTGTTGGTCTGTAGCCGGATTTGTGATCTCTGCGACAGAAGAAATCTGTTGGTCTGTAGCCAGAGTTGTGATCTCTGCGACAGAAGAAATCTGTTGGTCTGTAGCCAGAGTTGTGATCTCTGCGACAGAAGAGACCTGTTGGTCTGTAGACAGATTTGTGATCTCTATGACAGAAGAGAGCTGTTGGCCTGTAGCCAGATTGTTATCTCTTCTGTCATAGAGATCACAAATATGGCTACAGACCAACAGACCTCTTCTGTCATAGAGATAACAATCTGGCTCCAGACCAACAGATCTCTTCTATCGCAGAGATAACAAATCTGGCTACAGACCCACAGCTCTCTTCTGTCGTAGAGATCACAAATCTGGCTAGAGACCAACAGGAGTGTCATTCCACTTTTAGACAGAAAAGAGATAAGTAAACAATTACATGAATTCTTAAAACTCGGGTAGGCGACTCGAAAAATTGTGTTGAAATTTCATAATACATAGATGAACATAAATGATATAACTGCATCTTTTCAGACTTAAATCTCGAGATTTTAACTTTAAAATGGTTTGCATTGTTACACATTTAATGTAAATGTCACTGATGTAGCAAGATATTTGATGATAAGTTTATAAATCAATAAAAGTAATTACTTGGTGGTCCTTTTTGGTGACAATATATCAACAGATAATACTGGCAAACTTATTAGCAAGTAATAAAACAAATGATTCCTTGTCCAACTGCCCATAATAAGCTGAATACATCAGATACTATCTTAATTACACAATACACTGAACATTGCTTTTCCTTAAGTCAAACAATTTTAGTAAGTACATGTACAACGAGAAGTAGTAACATTTTACTCAGCATTCAATTTTTTTGCTCAGACATAACACAACATTTTTCTGATAGAAATCTGACTTTTTCACAAATCAATATTCAAAATCAGTCTTCACATTCCTGCTGAAACATACACATTTAAAACAAACAGAACTCTTACTTGCTTCTGCAATCCCCCAGGAAAGGCTTTACATAAAAACATTCTCTCAAGCCTTACTGCATGCATGCATACCTGAACTTTTAAATCATAAGTACTAGCCCTGACCCGAAGCAGCAGTGTGTACATTGCAGCTGTGGACCTGTTAGCTCACTGGCCTGAAGCAGCAGTGTGTAGCCGTGGACCTGTTAGCTCACTCACCTGAAGCAGTAGTGTAGCTGTGGTCCTGTTAGCTCACTGGCCTGAGGCAGCAGTGTGTACATTGTGGCTGTTGACCTGTTAGCTCACTGACCTGAAGCAGAAGTGTGCACATTGTAGCTGTGGACCTGTCAGCTCACTGGCCTGAAGCAGCAGGGTGTAGCTGTGGACCTGGTAGCTCACTGACCTGAAGCAACAGTGTGTAGTTGTGGATCTGTTAGCTCCCTGACCTGAAGCAGCAGAGTGTAGCTGTGGATCTGTTAGCTCACTGACCAGAAGCAGTAGTGTAGCTGTGGTCCTGTTAGCTCACTGACATGAAGCTTCAGTGTGTAGCTGTGGAACTGTTAGCTCACTGACCAGAAGCAGTAGTGTAGCTGTGGTCCTGTTAGCTCACTGACATGAAGCTTCAGTGTGTAGCTGTGGAACTGTTAGCTCACTGACCTGAACCAGCAGTGTGTAGCTGTGGGCCTGTTAGCTCACTGACCCGAAGCAGTAGTGTAGCTGTGGACCTGTTAGATCACTGACCTGAAGCAGTAGTGTAGCTGTGGACCTGGTAGCTCACTGACCTGAAGCTGAAGTGTGTAGCTGTGGACCTGTGAGCTCACTCACCAGAAGGAGGAGTGTAGCTGTGGACCTGTGAGCTCACTCACCAGAAGGAGGAGTGTAGCTGTGGACCTGTGAGCTCACTGACCTGAAGCTGAAGTGTGTAGCTGTGGATTTGTAAGCTCACTGACCTGAAGCAGCCGTGTGTACATTGTAGCTGTGACCCGGTTAGCTCACTGACCTGAAGCTGAAGTGTGTAGCTGTGGACCTGTCAGCTCACTGACCTGAAGCTGAAGTGTGTAGCTGTGGACCTGGTAGCTCACTGACCTGAAGCTGAAGTGTGTAGCTGTGGATCTGTTAGCTCACTGACCTGAAGCAGCAGTGTGTACATTGTAGCTGTTGACCTGTTAGCTCACTGGCCTGAATCAGCAGTGTGTAGCTGTGGACCTGTTAGCTCACTGACCTGAAGCAGCAGTGTGTAGTTGTGGATCTGTTAGCTCACTGACCTGTGTTACACATGTACAAGTATTCTGACTAAAGGCTATATCAGTTCCGATAAACCCAGGCCAATCAACTACAGTATCCACAGCTAATTAAGTAGCTCATCAACATGTCTTTAACATATATTTCAATTTAACATTTCTTGCAGACTACTTCTGCCAAAAGCAGATGCAGTGAAAACAGTAGAAATATATTTTACAACAAGCTTGCTTTTATAGGAAGGCAGTTTAGATCACACAGAGGTGCTTGAAACAAAATATTATGAGCATTTTACTGGAGATCAGCCTTTGCTTAGTAACAATTAGCTGAAGTCCACCTTGCTCAATATTAATCATTGAACACACAATATGTATCTATATTATATACTGTAGCTACCGATCATTGAACAGTGACTTTTGTAGGATTTTGTAGAGATGAGTCCTAAGTGTCATATTAAAAAAAATGATGAGTCTTATTACTAAGGGATAAAGGAGGTTCTCAAAATGTGGGCAAGTTCCACAAAACTCACTGAGTGAACACATGTATCTACATACCACTGAACAAAGAATATACATCTAACATTCAAATCGTGGAATGCAGAATATTTATCTACAGATTGTTGATTATATATTGATCATTGTGCACAGAAAATGTATCCACGGCCTACATGGTCACGATTACAATGTAAATAATAATACTTCTAATATCATGATTATAATCATGCTTCATCATAACAGAAACTAGCCTTTTCACCAATAAACAGATAAGTTAAAGAAGACATTTTTAGCACTGGTTCATAGCATTGCTGTTCTGGTCCATATTTTCCAATGTGATACTGATCCTCATATAATTAATTAAAGCATCATTTTGTAAAACTTACATACAAGAAACAATTATGATTAAAGCACTAAATACCTTGTTCTATGTAAACTCTCATCACACTTTTAACAAACACAGTTTTAATGAAAGTTTTGAAGCAAAATGTGCAAATATTGAACTTTTTTTGCTTGCCAGTCAATATACAAGCATCTTCTATCAAATCCTGAGTTAATATAGTTTTACACTAAATTGCCAATGTATATTATTAGCTAGAGTTTGGTTAATTGTTCAGTTATTGATCAGTAGGTTTACACATCACTGTAATAGTAAGGATATAAATAGTGGTCCTATAAATATGATAAACTGATATTACAACCTGAACAACCAATCGGAGAACGAAGACAATTCTGATAAAAGAATTCAGGTTGATAAATTACCGAAATGTTTGCCTCCTTTTCTATTTCCCATTTAGCTGAAGCAAGACCTATCTAACATGGGAAGAAACAAAGTGAATTTCCATACAGTTAGCAGAGTATACATAGTTGTGATCAATACTAAGCAGGGCTGTTTCAAAAGGTTGAGGACAAACAGCTGGTAAGGCAAACTGTTCTAGTTCAAAGTATTTCTAGATAAATATTGACTTGTATGTGTAATCACTGGTGTCGTATAGCTGTGTGCAGACATGTACCTATATAGTTAGTGTATCACTACAGTAATGCTGTAAGATTGGCCGTCCAAAGATTATCAAACACAACCATGACTACTATGATTCTTTATAAATGGCTTCCCATTATTTTCATGATATTGTATGACAACACTCCTCTATTGACAGTGATATCATAGTTTATAGAAGACTTAGATTTTCCAGTAACAGTACATAAACTAGCCTTTTAAAAATGCAGTCTGAAGAAGGCACAGTATCAAAATTTGGTGTGTCTTTTTTAGTTGTAAAATAGGTTTGACACTCAACTTACATAATATTTTTTTCTTTTCCAAATTTCTAACCCTGGATAAAATCAGAAATCCCTTTAAATTTTAACCCTGGAATGTCTATCTTTAGGTACGCTTTAATCAATGTGTAGTCCTCATTTGATAGGTCTGGTATATGCAGTCAAGTGTTGCTGTTATAAACTTAGTTATCTTGTATTCCCTGTTGCTGTTGTTTTACTATTCCAAAGCCTTTTTTTATCATATCATCTTACTATTATTGTAACCTAACATTTGGTGATGATTATTCTTCTAATTGAAGAGTTTTGGTCCCTCTTTAATAGTGTTCCGTTTGTAAGACTCCAGGAATCTCTATAAAACAACTCCCTCAGTACAGGTTTAGCAGATAGAAATGGGATTTATGGGGACGTACAGTACATTAATTGTGGGTTGAAATGAAAACAGGGGATAATGAAAATATGAAAGTTATCTAACAATACACTGTGTTATTTTTGGAGACAACCACCATGGAAATGTGATGATGCATATAAATGATGTGAAATGACTTCTAATTAAATATGAAGTAATCTATCACCAATACTTTGAATTGATTGTGAAATCACCATTTCTCTATCTAGTCACTGAAATCACTACATTGTCAGATTTCCATTAACTACAAACACAGGGATATCTATGTTTAGCTGCTCGACTTCTGTATACATGTTATATGGAATGGTTAAGTTCTATTAATTCAAATAAAACCATACATATATAAGGCCATTTGTACACATTTATCACCGACTGTTATTGCAACAAATTTTACACTGGAAAACCTGGGCCCCTTCATGGTCAAACAATTCAACCAGCTGATCATGAAAAGACAATGACAGGCTCAGATCTGAACTGAGGCTCACTTTAGGAATATTGGGCATATCGAGAGGTCCAGACGTGCCTGACCGGAACTGAAATGCTGAATACTGCTAGTTTGCGTTAATTCTTTATAAAACAAGGTCAACATTTGAAGATATGTTGTTTAACTTAATGGACTTGCGAAGAAGGACATATTATTCTTGAACATTTTTATCTATTTGTAACAAAACTCTGAAACTGTGCATTTTTTAGCTCTGCCTACAGTTCATTTCAAGTGCATTCGTTTACTACAGAATATTTATGCGCCACCTGAACCATTTCAACTGGGATATGCAAATTTGACCCTTTACCATAAGTAAACCAGACAGACCATCAGATAGTGATACGTAGATAAAGAGACATTTAGATAGTGATACGTAGATAAAGAGTATGTAATACACGACAATCAAATATTAAAGTCAGTACATGTACGTATTCTTGAACCAATGCTATTGTTTATTTTTTGTTATTTTTAATAATTGCCCACCTGTGGCATGTGTACCCTCCATGCTCACTTCACTTTGTGATGTGTGATCAATAATCTGACCATGTAATGAATAAAATTAAAACTAAGTTTTTCAATAACTATTATATGAGTATGAGAACTCAACATGTTTTCCTGTACATGATGTTAATTGATCCGGACGAAATATTTAACAGAATACATTATGTTTAGCTACACAGTAGTTAAAACAAATTTATATGACATGTACCACAACAAGGTTCACATATAAGCAGACATATACATTAGCAAATTAACTTAACTTAGTATTTCTCTTAAAACATTCCTCTTCATTCACACACATACAAGTATACATGGTCTCTATATTCACAAACATACAGGTGTATGTATAATAACGTTCTGTTAATTTTTTCAATAAAGTTTTAGCAACTCTTACAGAAAGTGTTCAGTGTTTATATATTAAGGAACTGTATGTACAATAATAACTATGATAACTACATGCTTGATATAAAGCCCCTTCCCTCTACCCTGTTAAACTGGTTCTAAGGAAGAAGCTTATTAATCGTATCCAGTGAAGAAGAGTTATATTGAACCTGCTTATTGCAAACTCATACTTATAACCAACTGGTATTTATGTTAATTATTTTTTGTAAACATCTAACTCTGTATACCTCGCTTAATGAGTAATTAAGTAATCTTGCCAATAAGGATCCTATGTTGGCTATAAGGTCAGAATATGCATTGCCATGTCATGACGTGTAAATTTATATAAAATGTCCTGCATTTTATGCCACAAACAATAGGTTGTGCATTACAATACCTTGGTAGTTACAGCCTAAATGTAACATCATTCTTCTAAAAAACAAGAAGACTATTAGTTCATTCAAGTTTCTTCCTCGTTGTATAAGATATTTATGTGATTTCAATGCCCGACAAGATCTTATAGTTATACATTTGACCTTAGACCTCAGAATAAAAGTATACCAACACTAAAACAATGTATTTGTCTATACATGTACTAGTAATGTATCCTGCTAATATCAATAAAATTATCCATATTTATCCTCTTTGAGCCGAATGACTAAAACATAAATTTCAGCAATATTTTCAGCCTAACAAGTTATTTTGAGCAGTAAAAAATTACTTTATCAAATATGTATACACAGAGAAGGATGTTCTCTGCACAGAGCACTAACCGGTTATTTTGGACAATGCTCAAGTAACCATATAAGATATCTACAAGAAAGATTTATTGATTCATCTGCTTAGTGTACAAGGAGTTGTTTCCCTTGTCACAATGAACAAGGGTCAGTCTTGGTTAGGCCCTCTGGTCTCTGTTCATAACTTTCTCCCATCACACGATGTCAACATTAACAAAACGGCAGATGGATAATTTTTGTTTACTCTAGCAGTATTAAATATATGAATAACTTTGTAGCCTTCCTATAACTGCCTGACAACTAGTAGTCTTTATAACTATTGTTAGGAATATTTAACAAAAAGATAGAATATCACAGGACATATAACTACTAAGGCAATAAGACCAATTACAAGTGATTTCCAGGAAATCCCCCAGTTGGCACCGTCGCTCTTGTTCCTATTTTTCGGGAAAGGCCTAATTGTTCGGTTAGTTAACAAAGACACAACTTCATCAAGTGAGCGACGATTTGTTCTGTCATTTGCACGTCTGATTTCTGACAAATCCTTGTCCATGTTATGTAAAAAGTTTTTAGCATCTCGAGACTGGCTATTGAGTGCTTCGCTTATACTCAATGTTCGTATGATCAAATTTTGAGTTTCAGGGTCACTCATGTCACAAATTGAATCGTTGTCTGTCTCATCTTGTAAATCATGACTGCTTTCACATGTTTCATCCACCACCGTCATACCATTGCTCTGTGCTGTCCTTGATTGCTGTTTTGTCTGTTCTTCCTTCCCCCGTGCGATTTGTTCCGTCAGGAATGAATGCCTTTTTAAAGGCACCTTTACTACTTTATAACCATAGAAATCCTGATCTTGTATAAAGTTGTTGATTCTTTTCAGTTCCGACACCTGAAGAAGATTATCAAATGTTTTTTGTCAGTTTTAACAGATCTAAGGACAAATAATAATCCGATAGATAAAACAGAACAAATAATTGATCTGTTTTAGGGTATCATATACATGCATACCTATCCTAGGTTTTAGTGTCAATTCTTGAAATATTATGACAATTTTCAAACAAACACTGTCCCTAGAAAACTACATCCACATTTTGAATGTATATTCTGATAGCATTTTGAAAAATAAACTTAAATACCTATGAAGTAGGACGAGGAACGAGGATAAAGATAGTGCCTTCGCTGGGGCTCAAACCTGCAACCATTGGCTATACCACACAGCTAAAGGGAAATTCCCTACAGCTGATGCTTGCAAGACAACCTAATCAATGCACATCCTTTTTTTACACAATTTTTCGCTTTCTTCAAACACCAACCCTGGTTCTTTGACTCCCCGCCAACGGTTCTCCTACCTTGAACGGGGAGGGTCAACGGCACCAGTTTGTAGTAGGATGACGAATAGTGATAAAGATAGTGCCATCGCTGGGGCTCGAACCAGTGCGACCTTTGGCTCTACAGCTCGATGCTATACTGCTGAGCTAAAGAGAAATTCCCCTACAGCTGGTGCTTGTAAGGCAACCTAGTCAATACACATCTTTTACACCTATACTTAATCTTGGTGTATATCTATAATTTATGTATAACTTTGGTTGGCCTATTCATCAGGTTAGGTAATTTCTAGATAATCATATTATATACAAATATCAGTCACGGCACGGAATTAGATTATATAAGTCCGTGGTAACAGCAACAACTTTCCGATATTAAATTTGTTCAGCAACTTGTTTATGTCTACAAATATGTTAATTATACATGTATATGTGAATATATCGAATACCCCCCTAAATAACAAATTTACCCCCTTTTATTGTAATAAATCTTCATTTGGAAAATAGCAAATAATTAAAACACCATCAAAGAGTAAAACAATATGTTATAATAATCTTTTCTCTTACTATGTAAGTTAATAAGAACGTACCGCACAACCGTACTGAAGAGCCAGACTTCGTAAACTATCGCCTTCTGCGACTTCTCTTTCGAAGTAAATAGGTTCTTTTTCCTTTGGGTCGATGGTCTTAGGCGCTTTTCTTGATCGCATTTCCATTTCAAATTCAACGACTTCATCATCCGCCACATCGGTGTCCCCGAAAACATATACCCGGTTCTTTTTGACATTCTGGACTTGAGCTCCACTGTAAACGTAGTCTTCATTTTTCTTACCAAACAGCCCCCCACGGGAGGAGGGTCGCAGGTGCCCGTTGCTCATAACAGAGACCTTTCAGTTTTAGGTTGCTATTTGACTCATTTATGTATCAACATTTAAGACACAATTAACCATTTTCATATTTGAATACCCATTGTCAAATTCCATGGAAGGAAATTTGAGTAAACAGAGCTTTTTAGGAGCTAGGCCTATCCCGGACCTGTCAAAAGTCGGTTTCGTTTCCGGAAATGCATGGCAAAACACACGTAACAAAGGGGGGGATAACTATAAGCACTTCCTGCCCTTTGTTTTGATAGAAGCTGTCAACTTTTAACTTTATGTAGATTGTAAGTTGGTTATGTGGAAATAGCGTTATCATGTTGCGGATACTTTTGTGAATCTAAAACCAAATGGCAGATAAAGTGGGAGCATCTCCTCTCATGTGCCTCCATCCAATGTTACTGCGCATGGAGCCGTCATGTCATCTGACAATGTCAACACTTTTGTGCAATTGGACAAGTTTGTCATTTAATTTAAACATGCATTGAGATCCTAGATTGTAATGACATCAACATTATTTTGTTTGTGCATGCATAAAATTTGCGCATGACAGCTCTTACATTTCTCAAATGCCGTTAAACATGAGCTAAAACCAAGATATTACGAAAAAAACACACAAAGAGGGGCGATAACTCTGTCGTCCATATAAGTAGCAATATATTGTGCTTTGATTAAGACATTCAATTTCAATGTCTTAACTTTGTTTTTCAAACGGGCCGACAACGCTGTCAGATATACTAAATTATAGGACTGTCTGTTTTCAAGTTATGGACACTATAAGAAGATATTAACATGATCATCAATCATCACTTATTGGGGACCATTTAAGTTAGATGAATCAACCATTTCTTATTCAGGTGCATTACTAAGACAAGATAACCATCACTTATTGGGAAACATTAGTTAGATAAACATGATAACACTCAGCGATTGGGAAACATTAGTTAGATAAACATGATAACAATCACTTATTGAGGAACCTTAGTTAGATAAACATGATAACCATCACTTATTGAGGAATCTTAGTTAAACATGATTGAGGAACCTAACTCCATCTCTCGATTGTTACTTTTATATCTAAACATTTTTGTTTACTTACAGAAAACAAGGACACAGTTCAATGGATGCAACTGAGTTGATCAATAAATAGAAGTAGCTATAATATCTCTGTACAAAACAGTACTGAGTAGCTATAATATCTCCGTACGAAACAGTACTAATAAGTAGCTATAATATCTCTGTACGAAACAGTACTTAGTAGCTATAATATCTCTGTACAAAACAGTACTAAGTAGCTATAATATCTCTGTACGAAACAGTACTAAGTAGCTATAATATCTCTGTACAAAACAGTACTAAGTAGCTGAGTAGCCAGTATGTCTGCCTCTGCTGCAATCCGCAGTGCCAAGAATGTCCTCCGCAAGGAGATAAAGAAGAGGGTAGCCGTGCTATCCGAGCAGGAGAAAGAACAGCAATCTAGGATTGTTGTAGAAAAGGTGACAGAGATATTTTCTTTCACATGAAATAATTTGATTTTTTTTCCCATCTCCATTGAATATCTTTTATTTTTAACCCACTGCCATCAGGTGGTGGGCTTGGGGTTATCAAATTACCTTTCTGCATGGTCCTTTCTTAAAATATTCTTGTTGCCTTTTTTCTCAAGAAGTACTGGGCTATAATCTTTCGCAAATTTGATATGTAGTTTCTCCTTGTCCTTAGTTGGGTATGTTTCAATTTGAGAATGAGAGTAAGAACAAAATGGCTACAGGTGCCGATCTATATCTTGGATTTTGACAGGTCAAGATGTTAATGCTATTTCTCAAGAAGTTTCAGACAGATCTTTTTTTTTAAATTGTAAATTCCTCGTGATCCTCAGTTGTGGATTATACATTTTGAGACTCTCCAGAAGAACTAGATATTTTTATCGACATTCTCCAGTTAACTATTAACTGACTATTATAGTGTCAGACTATTAATGATGTTTTGTGAATTTTAAACCTCGCAGATCTGTTCAAAGCTTTACTTCACAAAATAAAAATGCTTTAAGTAATAGGACCCTGACAGAAGTACAAACTTATTTATTGACAGCTGTTGAAGTTACCACAGATCCAGAACTGCCAGCGTGTGTGTCTATATTTAAACATGACTGACGAGGTGAAGACTGTGCCCCTGTTAAAGACACTACTGGACACCAAGAAGGAGTGCTTTGTCCCCCAGTATATTGGTCTGGTAATGAAGATGGTGAAACTGAAGTCGTTTGAGGAATATGAAAGTCTGCCAATGACGAAGTGGAAAATAAAACAACCTGCTGATGATGACTTGAGGGAGGACGCTCTGAACACAGGTCCTGGCGATTAAATTAGCTGTTGTTTTCTTAATTACAGTGCTACCAAGTTAATGAGACCAAGGGTATATATTTACAGATTTAACACTCAACTGTGTAAATATTTATGTGCATTCTACGTACATTCAATGTTGATTATTCCTTAAGGATGGAAAATTAAATTTGAATATATACCATTGAGTTAATTTGACTACGCTGCTAAGTCAATCAATGAGTAAACTTAACCTTAAAAACACGTAGCTGTGAATAGTTTTATACTTAGTTATGGATGATTTGATTATTATTCAGTTTTTGAGAAATTTCCTCCTATAGATAGGTATTGAACTAATACTAGAGTGTATCATTTCACCTCTGTAAACAGAAGTATAATATAAAATATGATATAAATTCTTGCTGAAATTGTTGTGTTCTGTGAGAATCAAACTGTAGTGTTAGGTTTTCCCGTGGATCACAATTGTTGCTTTTGATGTCTGCTTATGTTTAAGCTGGTGAATATCTATATGGATTTGTTTAAAAAAACTGGAATTTTATTTAACAAAAAATTGATCTTTTCTTAGTGTTTAAAAAGAGTTGCTAAACGATTTGGTTTTGAAATTGAGATTTGTTTTTCTTTCCCAGGTGGTCTGGATGTGATGGTGATGCCTGGCCTAGGGTTCACCAAGGACGGAGCTCGTCTGGGGAGGGGCAAGGGCTACTACGACACCTACCTGGAGAAGTGTACCAAAGCTGGTTGTCTCCCCTTTACAGTCGCACTGGCATTTAACGAACAGATCTGTGATACAGTGCCCACAGATACAAATGACATACCTATTGACCTTGTTTTGTATCCGTCTGTTGGTTCATAGATATAGTGTCATCAGTATAGGAACTTTTCAGTGGCACCGAGTCGTCATTTCTTTTGAAAATATTTGGTTGCCTATAAAGGAAAAATGATTTTTTGGAAAACAGAATCATGTTTCTATGTATGTGAAAGATTCCAGAGGGGGAAACACATCAAAAGCTATTTTTTTTTAATGTTTTGCCTTCCCCTGCAATCAGCTGTGGAAGAGTTTGTAAAATAGAATGATACAAAGCCACATCATTCCTGCTCAGTGAAAACTCCTAATGTTTGTGGAAAGGCATGCAGTTTTGACAGAAATTTTTTAATTGTTGACATGAGGTAATCTCATCATCATTATGCATTAACAACTGCCCCGAAGGATAGTGATACATTTGCCCAGGAAAAGGGAAACTACTATTTCTGCAATTAAAACATAGAAACTTGCTCAGGTGATTGTAATTCAAATTGCTGTCGGATGTAAAGCAGTAAGGATTGCTATTCTGCTCAGGAATGTGTGTGAATTAATTAAAAAATCAACATAGAAATGAATTGTTATTAAGTTGAACCGTTTCACTTAAATTAAAATATATGTCTTAATACATGTATGTTATAAAGATATGAAAAGTACTTTTGAAAAGCTCATGTATTCTTCAAATTTTTCATTCAAAATCTAGTCATTTTCATGTTGGTTTCATCCATGCTAGTAAATACACTACTAAATGAATTTTCAGGTTTATGATATTTGGATTTCCTTTTTTGTTTTTACAGTAAATTAATGTATTCCCGAAATATATATGTACAATACATTTATCAACTTTTGTAATTGTTGAATTTTCTATTTTTTTTGTAAAGAATATTAGAAATATGAATTTTCACTTGATCTGTCGGTACTAATTCACATTGTGGCAGTATTCACATATTCTGTCGCCTACATATACCCAATGTGTATGGGAGCACCTCTTTATATGGCGGAGTGTCACATGTTTAAAATTGGGTTAATACCCCACTTGATAGTTCTGACCCTTTGCTCACTGTCAGGGCATATCTTATAAGGGATTCCACCAACTAAATTGCCAGTTTTTGTAAACGGGTATCTCTCAGTAAGGTGGGGTATCTCTCAGTAAGGTGGGGGATCTCTCAGTAAGGTGGGGAATATCTCAGTAGGGTGGGGTATCTCTCAGTAAGGTGGGGTATATCTGAGTGAGGTGGGGTATCTCTCAGTAAGGTGGGGTATCTCTCAGCAAGGTGGGGTATCTCTCAGTAAGGTGGGGTACCTCTCAGTAAGTTGGGGTATCTCTCAGTAAGGTGGGGTATCTCTCAATAAGGTGAGGTATCTCTCAGTAAGGTGGAGTATCTCTCAGTAAGGCGAGGTATCTCTCAGTAAGTTGGGGTATCTCTCAATATGGTGGGGTATCTCTCAGTAAGGTGGGGTATCTCTCAGTAAGGTGGGGGATCTCTCAGTAAGTTGGGGTATATCTCAGTAGGGTGGGGTATATCTCAGTAGGGGGGGGTATCTCTCAGTAAGGTGGGGTATCTCTCAGTAGGGTGGGGTATCTCTCAGTAAGGTGGGGTATCTCTCAGTAAGGTTAGGTATCTCTCAGTAAGTTGGGGTATATCTCAGTAAGGTGGAGTATCTTTTAGTAAGGTGGGGTATCTCTCAGTAAGGTTGGGTATCTCTCAACAAGGTGGGGTATCTCTCAGTAAGGTGGGGTATATCTCAGTAGGGTGGGGGATATCTCAGTAGGGTGGGGTATATCTCAGTACGTTGGGGTATCTCTCAGTAAGGTGGGGTATATCTCAGTAGGGTGGGGGATATCTCAGTAGGGTGGGGTATATCTCAGTACGTTGGGGTATCTCTCAGTAAGGTGGGGTATATCTCAGTAGGGGGGGGTATATCTCAGTAAGTTGGGGTATCTCTCAGTAAGGTGGGGTATCTCTCAGAAAGGTGGGGCATCTCTCAGTAAGGGGGGGTATATCTCAGTAAGGTGGGGTATCTCTCAGTTAGGTCGGATATCTCTCAGTAAGGTGGGGTATATCTCAGTAAGGCGGGGTATCTCTCAGTAAGGTGGGGCATCTCTCAGTAGGGTGGGGTATCTCTCAGTAGGGTGGGGTATATCTCAGTAGGGGGGGGTATATCTCAGTAAGTTGGGGTATCTCTCAGTAAGGTGGGTTATATCTCAGTAAGGTGGGGTATATCTCAGTAAGGCGAGGTATCTCTCAGTAAGGTGGGGTATCTCTCAATAAGGTGGGGTATATCTCAGTAATGTGGGGTATATCTCAGTAAGGTGGGGTATCTCTCGGTTAGGTCGGATATCTCTCAGTAAGGTCGGGTATCTCTCAGTAAGGTGGGGTATCTCTCAGTAAGGTGGGGTATATCTCAGTAAGGTCGGGTATCTCTCAGTAAGGTGAGGTATCTCTCAGTAGGGTGGGGTATCTCTCAGTAAGGTGGAGTATCTCTCATCAATGTGGGAATCTCACAGTAAGGTGAGGTATGTCTCAGTAAGGTGGGGTATCTATCAGTAAGGCGGGGTATCTCTCAATCTCTCAGTAAGTTGGGGTATCTGTCAGTAAGGGGGGGGTATATCTCAGTAAGGTCGGGTATCTCTCAGTAAGATGGGGTATATCTCAGTAGGGAGGGGTATCTCTCAGTAAGGGGGGGGATATCTCAGTAAGGCGAGGTATCTCTCATTAAGGTGGGGTATATCTAAGTAGGCTGGGGTATCTCAGTAAGGGGAGGGATCTCTCAGTAAGGGGGGGTATATCTCAGTAAGGCGAGGTATCTCTTAGTAAGGTGGGGTATATCTCAGTGGGGTGGGGTATCTCTCAGTATGGTGGGGTATATCTCAGTAGGGAGGGGTATCTCTCAGTAAGGCGAGGTATCTCTCAGCAAGGTGGGGTATCTCTCAGAAAGGTGGGGCATCTCTCAGTAGGGTGGGGGATTTCTCATTAAGGCGGGGTATCTCTCAGTAGGGTGGGGCATTTCTCATTAAGGTGGGGAATCTCTCAGTAAGGTGGGGTAGTAAGGTGGGGTATCTCTGTGGGTATCTCACAGTAAAGTGAGGTATCTCTCAGTAATGTGGGGTATATCTCAGCAATGTGGGGTATATCTCAGTAGGGAGTGGTATCTCTCAGTAAGGTGTGGTATATCTCAGTAAGGTGGGGGGGTATCTCTCAGTAGGGGGGGGTATTTCTCAGAAAGGTGGGGTATATCTCAGAAGGGTGGGGTATATCTCAGTAGGGTGGGGTATATCTCAGTAAGTTGGGGTATCTCTCAATATGGTGGGGTATCTCTCAGTAGGGTGGGGGATTTCTCATTAAGGCGGGGTATCTCTCAATCTCTCAGTAAGTTGGGGTATAGTAAGGTGGGGTATCTCTAATCAATGTGGGTATCTCACAGTAAGGGGAGGGATCTCTCAGTAAGGGGGGGGATATCTCAGTAAGGTCGGGTCTCTCTCAGTAAGGTGAGGTATCTCTCAGGAAGGTGGGGTATCTCTCAGGAAGGTGGGGTATGTCTCAGTGTGGTGGGGTATCTCTTAGGAAGTTGGGGTATCTCTCAGAAGGGTGGGGTATCTCTCAGTATGGTGGGGTATATCTCAGTAAGATGGGGTATATCTCAGTAGGGAGTGGTATCTCTCAGTAAGGTGGGAGTAAGGTGGGGTATCTCTAATCAATGTGGGTATCTCACACTAAGGTGAGGTATCTCTCAATAAGGTGGGGTATATCTCATTAAGGTGGGGTATATCTAAGTAGGCTGGGGTATCTCAGTAAGGGGAGGGATCTCTCAGTAAGGTGGGGTTTCTCTCAGTAAGGTGGGGTCTCTCTCAGTAAGTTGGGTTATCTGTCAGTAAGGTGGGGTATATCTCAGTAAGATGGGGTATCTCTCAGTAAGGGGGGGGATATCTCAGTAAGGCGAGGTATCTCTCATTAAGGTGGGGTATCTCTCAGTGAGGTGGGGTATCTCTCAGTCAGTTGGGGTATATCTCAGTAAGGTGAGGTATCTCTCAATAAGGTGGGGTATATCTCAGAAAGGTGGGGTATATCTCAGTGGGGTGGGGTATCTCTCAGTTTGGTCGGATATCTCTCAGTAAGGGGGGGTATCTCTCAGTAGGGCGGGGTATCTCTCAGTAAGGAGGGGTATCTCTCAGTAAGGTGGGGTATCTCTCAGTAAGGTGGGGTATCTCTCATCAATGTGGGTATCTCACAGTAAGGTGAGGTATCTCTCAGTAAGGTGGGGTATCTCTCAGTAAGGTGGGGTATCTCTCAGTAGGGTGGGGTATTTCTCATTAAGGTGGGGTATCTCTCAGTAAGGTGGGGTATATCTCAGTAAGGTGGGGTATCTCTCAGTAAGGTGGGGTATCTCTCAGTAGGGTGGGGTATCTCTCAGTAATGTGGGGTATATCTAAGTAGGGTGGGGTATCTCAGTAAGGTGAAGTATCTCTCAGTAAGGTGGGGTATATCTCAGTAAGGTGGGGTATCTCTCAGTAGGGTGGGGTATCTCTCAGTAGGGTGGGGTATCTCTCAATAATGTGGGGTATATCTAAGTAGGCTGGGGTATCTCAGTAAGGTGAAGTATCTCTCAGTTAGGTGGGGTATATCTTAGTAGGGTGGGGTATCTCTCAGTAAGGTGGGGTATCTCTCAGTAGGGTGGGGTATCTCTCAGTAGGGTGGGGTATCTCTCAATAATGGGGGGTATATCTAAGTAGGCTGGGGTATCTCAGTAAGGTGAAGTATCTCTCAGTTAGGTGGGGTATCTCTTAGTAGGGTGGGGTATCTCTCAGTAAGGTGGGGGATCTCTCAGTAAGTTGGGGTATCTGTCAGTAAGGTGGGGTATATCTCAGTAAGGTGGAGTATCTCTCAGTTAGGTGGGGTATATCTTAGTAGGGTGGGGTATCTCTCAGTAAGGTGGGGGATATCTCAGTAAGGAGGGGGATATCTCAGTAAGGTGGGGTATATATCAGTAGGGGGGGGTATATCTCAGTAAGGTGGGGTGTCTCTCAGTAAGGTGGGGGATCTCTCAGTAAGGTGAGGTATATCTCAGTAAGGTGGGGTATAACTCAGTAAGGTGGGGTATCTCTCAATAAGGTGAGGTATCTCTCAGTAAGGTGGAGTATCTCTCAGTAGGGGGGGGTATATCTCAGTAAGGTGGGGTATCTCTCCGTAAGGTGAGGTATCTCTCAGTAAGGGGGGGTATCTCTCAGTAAGGTGGGGTATAACTCAGTAAGGTGGGGTATCTCTCAATAAGGTGAGGTATCTCTCAGTAAGGTGGGGGTATATATCAGTAGGGTGGGGTATCTCTCAGTAAGGCGGGGTATCTCTCAGTAAGGTGGGGGATCTCTCAGTAAGTTGGGGTATCTGTCAGTAAGGTGGGGTATATCTCAGTAAGGAGGGGTATATCTCAGTAAGGAGGGGTATCTCTCAGTAAGGTGGGGTATCTTTCAGTAAGGTGGGGTATCTCTCAGTAAGGCGAGGTATCTCTTAGTAAGGTGGGGTATCTCTCAGTAAGGTGAGGTATATCTCAGTAAGGTGGGGTATAACTCAGTAAGGTGGGGTATCTCTCAATAAGGTGAGGTATCTCTCAGTAAGGTGGAGTATATCTCAGTAAGGTGGGGTATATCTCAGTAGGGTGGGGTATCTCTCAGTAAGGTGGGGGATATCTCAGTAAGGTGGGGTATCTCTCAGAAAGGTGGGGTATCTCTCAGTAAGGTGGGATATATCTCAGTAAGGTGGGGTATATCTCAGTAATGTGGGGTATCTCTCAATAAGGTGAGGTATCTCTCAGTAAGGTGGGATATATCTCAGTAAGGTGGGGTATATCTCAGTAAGATGGGGTATATCTCAGTAATGTGGGGTATCTCTCAATAAGGTTGAGTATCTCTCAGTAAGGTGGGGTATCTCGCAGTAAGGTGGGGTATCTCTCAGTAAGGTTGAGTATCTCTCAGTAAGGTGGGGTATCTCTCCGTAAGGTGGGGTATATCTCAGTAGGGTGGGGTATATCTCAGTAAGGTGGCGTATATCTCAGTAAGGTGGGGTATCTCTCAGAAAGGTGGGGTATCTCTCAGTAAGGTGGGATATATCTCAGTAAGGTGGGGTATATCTCAGTAAGTTGGGGTATCTCTCAGTAAGGTGGGGTATCTTTCAGTAAGGTGGGGTATATCTCAGTAAGGCGAGGTATCTCTCAGTAAGGAGGGGTATCTCTCAGTAAGGTGGGGTATATATCAGTAGGGGGGGGTATATCTCAGTAAGGTGGGGTATATATCAGTAGGGGGGGGTATATCTCAGTAAGGTGGGGTGTCTCTCAGTAAGGTGGGGGATCTCTCAGTAATGTGGGGTATCTCTCAGTAAGGTGGGGGATATCTCAGTAAGGAGGGGGATATCTCAGTAAGGTGGGGTATATATCAGTAGGGTGGGGTATATCTCAGTAGGGTGGAGTATCTCTCAGTAAGGTCGGGTATCTCTCAGTAAGGTGGGGTATCTCTCCGTATGGTGGGGTAGTAAGGTGGGGTATCTCTCAATAAGGTGAGGTATCTCTCAGTAAGGTGGGGGTATATATCAGTAGGGTGGGGTATCTCTCAGTAAGGTGGGGTATCTTTCAGTAAGGTGGGGTATCTCTCAGTAAGGGGAGGTATCTCTCAATAAGGTGAGGTATCTCTCAGTAAGGTGGGGGTATATATCAGTAGGGTGGGGTATCTCTCAGGTATCTCTCAGTAAGGTGGGGTATCTCTTAGTAAGGTGGGGTATATCTCAGTAAGGTGTGGTATCTCTCAGTAAGGTGGGGTATCTCTCAGTAGGGTGGGGTATCTCTCAGTAAGGTGGGGTATATCACAGTAAGGTGGGGTATATCTCAGTAAGGTGTGGTATCTCTCAGTAAGGTGGGGTATCTCTCAGTAGGGTGGGGTATATCTCAGTAGGGTGGAGTATCTCTCAGTAAGGTCGGGTATCTCTCAGTAAGGTGGGGGATATCTCAGTAAGGAGGGGGATATCTCAGTAAGGTGGGGTATATATCAGTAGGGGGGGGTATATCTCAGTAAGGTGGGGTATATCGCAGTAAGGTGGGGTATCTCTCAGTAAGGTCGGATATCTCTCAGTAAGGTCGGGTATCTCTCAGTAAGGTCGGGTATCTCAGTAAGGTCGGGTATCTCTCAGTAAGGTGGGGGATATCTCAGTAAGGTGGGGTATCTCTCAGAAAGGTGGGGTATCTCTCAGTAAGGTGGGATATATCTCAGTAAGGTGGGGTATATCTCAGTAAGTTGGGGTATCTCTCAGTAAGGAGGGGAATCTCTCAGTAAGGTGGGGTATCTCTCAGTAGGGTGGGGTATATCTCAGTAAGGAGGGGTATCTCTCAGTAAGGTGGGGTATCTTTCAGTAAGGTGGGGTATATCTCAGTAAGGGGGGGTATAACTCAGTAAGGTGGGGTATCTCTCAATAAGGTGAGGTATCTCTCAGTAAGGTGGAGTATATCTCAGTAAGGTGGGGTATATCTCAGTAGGGTGGGGTATCTCTCAGTAAGGCGGGGTATCTCTCAGTAAGTTGGGGTATCTCGGGGTATCTCTCAGTAAGGTGGGGTATATATCAGTAGGGGGGGGTATATCTCAGTAAGGTGGGGTGTCTCTCAGTAAGGTGGGGGATCTCTCAGTAATGTGGGGTATCTCTCAGTAAGGTGGAGTATCTCTCAGTAGGGGGGGGTATATCTCAGTAAGGTGGGGTGTCTCTCAGTAAGGTGGGGGATCTCTCAGTAATGTGGGGTATCTCTCAGTAATGTGGGGTATCTCTCAGTAAGGTGGGGTATCTCTCAGTAAGGTGGGGTATCTCTCCGTATGGTGGGGTATATATCAGTAGGGTGGGGTATATCTCAGTAAGGTGGGTTATTTCTCAGTAATGTGGGGTATCTCTCAGTTAGGAGGGGTATCTCTCAGTAATGTGGGGTAAATCTCAGTAATGTGGGGGATCTCTCAGTAATGTGGGGGATCTCTCAGTAAGGTGGGGTATATATCAGTAGGGGGGGGTATATCTCAGTAAGGGGGGGTATATCTCAGTAAGGTGAGGTATCTCTCAATAAGGTTGAGTATCTCTCAGTAAGGTCGGATATCTCTCAGTAAGGTGAGGTATCTCTCAGTAAGGTGGGGTATCTCTCAGTAAGGTGGGGTATCTCTCAGTAAGGTCGGTTATCTCCCAGTTAGGTGGAATATCACATTCTGGAAATGGGTCTTGTGTTGTACTATATAAAGAGTTATGGCCCTTTGATCACCATGTGTCTTCAGTATACCAAGGTATAAGAAATTTAATGTCATTCTGTCATTACCAAATTTTTAATTGAAGTACCTGTTCGTACATCTCATTATTACTAAATAAAATCAGGTCTTGTCTCTCAGTTTGTAGAGTTATAAGTACGCTTTGTTAACTTAGCATCTTTTTGTCCTTTGCCTGTCCCATATGCTCCAATTGCCTACATAATAGCAGAATTTCGTATGAGAGTACCTCTTGGTATGGTGGAGTGTCGCATAGTAAAATCAGGTGCAATACCCTACTACATAATAGTTAGGGCTCTTTGATCATGTTTTGATAACAATGTTTGTCCAGAGTAAGGGCACTGTTGATTGCTTGTAATACTTTGCATCATTCATATTAAATATAACAGTAAATGTTTTATAAGCTATGTGTATTTTCTTTATTTTTGGTGCAATTTTTTGTAGACATTGAAGAAATTGGTGATTAATATTGGCAGTCATCATCTCTTCAGAAAAAGATTTGCTAGTTAAGCGCTATTACAACTTGTATTTTGAACTTTTTGAGGTCTGGTGGTATCATATGCTTTTAATCAGTTACTATATTTGCTGTACTTATAAACTAATGGTGGTGCGGGTACTAAGATTGTACATGAATGGTATAAAGTACCAGTGCTTCCAAACTTTACTGATGATCTACATAGACAAATGGCCTTGTCCAGTTACACAACGGAATGTATAATGTCCCCTGCTTGAGGTTTTGTTGTGAAAATGTATTGTCAACAAAGGTGCCAGCAATCAAATTAAGTATACACAACACAGGTCAAGATCTAACTCAAACTCAAAAGCAAATTTAGTACAGAGCATCTACTGACAACTAACCAGATTTAGTCAATTTGTTTCAAAAACATGTAACAGGTCTTTATTTTTTCAATACCTCCGCTAGGATTCGAACCCTCTTGGGACCTCTGGCTAACTAGTCTAACGCTCCACCGAATGAGCTAAAGAGAAATTCTCCCTTACCGAGACGGTAGGAAGCGGCTAGTATATTACCAGGGTGACAAACCTATTAAGGGCATATGACCTAACATTTACAGTCCAATATTGCAAAGATTGCAAAACTTTCCCGTCTTCCATGGATTTACATTATTGCCTGGGAAAAGACCAGCCTGTCTTTATATACCAGGGAATGACAGGTGACATGGTTACAACTGATGTTTAAGATAGAAAAGTGTCGGAGAAAAAATAACCTATCATATGCCTGTGTGGTATAGAAAAACCACAACCCTCAGGACGAGTTAATTTTCAAGTTCAGCACTTGACAAAGCCTCGAGCAAAACTTCAAAAAATCTACTCTGAATATGAGATTTCTGTATCTATATCGCACCTGAATGCTATCTAGATTCTGTTATTCCTGACGGTTGACAACAGACAACACAAGCTGATGTGTGCAGCATCTTTTACCATGTGACAATGTTCCTCTTTGGATTAAGAGATATCTGTATATATTGGTTTACTTAGGTAAGTCTCTGTAATGCTATTTCATCCAATGATTTGAAATGATATAAAAATATAAGAAAAACACTTGTTTCAAAAGATAGAACTTTTAATTCAGTAAATAAATACAACAAAGATATCAGTTACATACAACTTCCTGTTTGTTGTAATAATCACAATTACGGTAAAGAGAAATAGAATCACAATAGGGTAGACTGACATCACTGACTTCCTAAAGTGAACACCTTGAGTCTGGTTAATGAAAGCTTTGTTAGATTCATGAGAGCATGCTCAATATGAGATTTGGTATCTTACCATCTTAAAATGTACAACCAATTTCGTGAATTTTGTCTTATTGATTCCCTTTGAACATAATTTAATTACTATTACTATATTTAAAGTTTTTGATTCCAGATGATAAATAGGTGTAATTTTTCATTAAGTTAGATAAGGCTTTTTACAGATGGGACCCTAGATTTACCTGTTACAATATTTTGTAGCATACCAGGTAATTTCATGTAAGGTAATTAAGGAATTATAATCATGCTTTCCTATCTGTTATGCATCAAAACCATACGAATACTACAACCAAACCAATGTTATGGCATTTTGAAATGCACCCTATCGTGTCCCTCTGACTGCTAGCTCACTAAATTAAAGCCATGTGGTTCTTTGTAAGGTATATGCCAAGTTTATTTACATATGTAAAGATCTCGACATTTACTTTGCCCTAATAGGGACAGTCGGTACATATTAGGCAATCATAAACCTGTAAGTTAATTATATCAACACTATGACAGGTATAGTTATTGTACATGTACCAAAATTGTCAGCTAATCTCCAAACTTACTGATCAAAAAGCCAGTCTCTGTCCTAAACTCGGGTTTTCTTTATTCTGGCATTACATTACAAATTGACGTTTCACTGGTTTTAAAATCAGCAATGGGAAGCTGAAAACTTCTATATCTTCCAAATAGTGAAATATGACTTCAAATCAGCAGAAACCCATCCTTAAAGACCTCTGCAACACTGCAAAAACCTGTTACCATGGAGCTTCAACCATTATACTGTCACTCTAATGTAACCATGGATCTTCAACCATTATACTGTCGCTCTAATGTAACCAGTCACTCTAATGTAACCATGGAGCTTCAATCATTATACTGTCCCTCTAATGTTACCATGGAGCTTCAATCATTATACTGTCACTCTAATGTTACATATGTACCATGGAGCTTCAATCATTATACTGTCTCTCTTATGTTACCATGGAGCAACAATCATTATACTGTCACTCTAATGTAACCATGGAGATTCAATCAGTATACTGTCACTCTAATGTAACAATGGAGCTTCAACCATTATACTGTCGCTCTAATGTAACCATGGAGCTTCAGTCAGTATACTGTCACTCTAATATAACCATGGAGCTTCAATCTTTATACTGTCCCTCTAATGTTACCATGGAGCTTCAATCATTATACTGCCACTCTAATGTTACATATGTCCCATGGAGCTTCAATCATTAAACTGTCTCTCTAATGTAACCATGGAGATTCAATCAGTATACTGTCTTTCTCATGTAACCATTGAGCTTCAATCATTATACTGCCACTCTAATGTTACATATGTCCCATGGAGCTTCAATCATTATGCTGTCTCTCTAATGTAACCATGTAGCTTCAATCATTATACTGCCACTCTAATGTAACCATGGAAATTCAATCAGTATACTGTCTTTCTCATGTAACCATTGAGCTTCAATCATTATACTGCCACTCTAATGTTACATATGTCCCATGGAGCTTCAATCATTAAACTGTCTCTCTAATGTACCCATGGAGCTTCAACCATGATTCTGTCACTCTAAGGCAACCATGGAGCTTCAATCAGTATACTGTCACTCTAATATAACCATGGAGCTTCAATCATTAAACTGTCTCTCTAATGTAACCGTGGAGCTTCAATCATTATAATGTCTCTCTAATGTAACCATGGAGATTCAATCAGTATACTGTCTCTCTAATGTCACCATGCAGCTTTAACCATTATACTGTCACTCTAAAGTAACCATGGAGCTTCAACCATTATACTGTCACACTAATGAAACCATGGAGCTTCAATCACTATACTGTCACTCTAATGTAACAATGGAGCTTCAACCATTATACTGTCACTCTAAAGTAACCATGGAGCTTCAACCATTATACTGTCGCTCTAATGTTACCATGGAACAACAAACATTATACTGTCACTCTAATGGAACCATGGAGCTTCAATCATTATAATGTCTCTCTAATGTAACCATTGAGCTTCAATCATTATCCTGTCTCTTTATGTAACCATGGAGCTTCACTCATTATACTGTCTCTCTAATGTCACCATGCAGCTTTAACCATTATACTGTCACTCTAAAGTAACCATGGAGCTTCAACCATTATACTGTCTCTCTAATGTCACCATGCAGCTTTAACCATTATACTGTCACTCTAAAGTAACCATGGAGCTTCAACCATTATACTGTCGCTCTAATGTAACCATGGAGCTTCAGTCAGTATACTGTCACTCTAATATAACCATGGAGCTTCAATCAGTATACTGTCTTTCTCATGTAACCATTGAGCTTCAATCATTATACTGTATCTCTAATGTAACCATGGAGCTTCAGTCAGTATACTGTCACTCTAATATAACCATGGAGCTTCAATCAGTATAATGTCTCTCTAATGTAACCAGGGAGCTTCAACCATTATACTGTCGCTCTAATGTAACCAGTCACTCTAATGTAACCATGGCGCTTCAATCAGTATACTGTCTTTCTCATGTAACCATTGAGCTTCAATCATTATCCTGTCTCTTTATGTAACCATGGAGCTTCAGTCAGTATACTGTCACTCTAATATAACCATGGAGCTTCAATCTTTATACTGTCCCTCTAATGTTACCATGGAGGTTCAATCATTATACTGTCTCTTTATGTAAACATGGAGCTTCAATCATTCTACTGTCCCTCTAATGTTACCATGGAGGTTCAATCATTATACTGTCACTCTAATGTAGCCATTGAGCTTCAATCATTATCCTGTCTCTTTATGTAACCATGGAGCTTCACTCATTATACTGTCCCTCTAATGTAACCATGGAGATTCAATCAGTATACTGTCTTTCTCATGTAACCATTGAGCTTCAATCATTATCCTGTCTCTTTATGTAACCATGGAGCTTCAATCTTTATACTGTCCCTCTAATGTAACCATGGAGATTCAATCAGTATACTGTCACTCTAATGTTACATATGTACCATGGAGCTTCAACCATTATACTGTCACACTAATGAAACCATGGAGCTTCAATCATTAAACTGTCTCTCTAATGTAACAATGGAGCTTCAACCATTATACTGTCGCTCTAATGTAACCAGTCACTCTAATGTAACCATGTAGCTTCAATCATTATACTGTCGCTCTTATGTTACCATGGAGCAACAATCAGTATACTGTCACTCTAATGTTACCATGGAGGTTCAATCATTATACTGTCTCTTTATGTAACCATGGAGCTTCAGTCAGTATACTGTCACTCTAATATAACCATGGAGCTTCAATCACTATACTGTCACTCTAATGTAGCCATTGAGCTTCAATCATTATACTGCCACTCTAATGTTACATATGTACCATGGAGCTTCAATCATTAAACTGTCTCTCTAATGTAACAATGGAGCTTCAACCATTATACTGTCTCTCTTATGTTACCATGGAGCAACAATCATTATACTGTCACTCTAATGTAACCATGGAGCTTCAATCATTATACTGTCTCTCTAATGTAGGAGAAGTATGTACAACAAGGATGCTTCAGACTAAATTAGGATAGAATCCCTTTATCCCTATGCTAGAACAAGAAGTTATAAAGTTTTACCTCTATTTCCCCTATTTGGCCCCTCTCCTAGGGTGGTTAATACAAAATCGAGTGCCCTTGGCCTAAGGATGTTCCAGACCAAATTGGGATGAAATCCCTTTATCCCTATGGTAGAAGAAGGATTATAAAGGTTTTACCTGTATTTCCCCTATCGGGCCCCGCTCCTCTGCCCCCAAGGGGGCCACACCCACCATTTATTTAAAATTGAGTGTCCTTAGCCCAAGGATGCTTCAGACCAAATTAAGTTAAAATCCACTAAGCCGTTCAGGACAAGTACTGCAGCATTTTAAATGAAACTAAAAACTACCTACAGTGGAGTTCTATGGGGTTTTACCTGCAGTGGGACAGGATCTTTAAGTGCTTATGAATCTAACAATAGTTCAATAAACCAGGCTCATATCTGTGTTCACGAGATCAGTGACTTCTGCAATATCAGAGGAAATCTAAAGTATAGGCACTATAAATGTATATATAGAGCATGTATTATCTCTGGAATATGATGCTGCCATAATATCAAATACAGTATCAATATATACCTGTTTATAACTCATGTTTTCAGTGTCATGTTTAAATGGAATTTCAGGGGAACAAAATGCAGTAAAACATTCTTTTTTGGCAAAATGTATAAGTCTGACCACTGAAACAACATCTTTACCATATTATCAAAAATAATCTTAGAAACTGTACATACAGGAATTATATCAGTCACAAAAAAGATTTTGTTGACAAAAAAACTAGGTCACTGAACATAAAAGAACTAGGTCACAGCACGTTTTGACGATATTAAAAATAAGTCATGATTATAACTGTTCAGAGGAACTAGGTCAAACCACCAGTAATTGTTGACAACAAAGTACTGTTAGGTTGATTACCGATAAATAAGGTCACAGCACATTTACATATACATGTATTGACAAAAAATATAGATCAGTCTGTACAGAAGAACTATGTCGCAGTACATGTATCTGTACAATATATATATACAATGCATAGCCATTGAAAATAAACTTCAACAAAAACATTATCATTGGATGTTGTAGTGACCGATATGGTGTGGATCGGTGAGATTTAACAGAACATGATGTGACCAGTAGTTGTCAACTGAACAATGTGTCAGACAAACTCAGTTTTAAATACAATATGCATAACAAACAGATACATCAAATTGTTGGCAAATTAATTAAATCTCTTCTAAATTGTTCATCAAATATCTTATTCCCTGATTTAACAACATTTGACAAATTAAACAGTAGTCTTATATCTGCTGACATTATGGTTAATAATGAGATGATTGATGGATTTTTGATACTCCGACATACACAGAAGTAATACAACAGTACATTATCTGGTGTGCTGAGATAGTGTCCTCCTGGACACCAGCGAGACGCTAGTCCATACGAAGACCTGGGAATTCAAGGTGTTATGAGAACTAGTGCAACATCCTATTGTCTTTGCTCAAGGTTTTAGCTATAGTTCATAACACCATGGCCTGTATTCATGAAACTGTTCTCATGCTCAAACTCAGACTCTGTGCTCAAGCCCAATATCTTGTTCCCATGATAAATTAAGAACATAACATATTTTGTAAAAAAAATGAAAAAGAAATTGTAGAGATTTTAAACTGAATATGGTTTTTAATGGCTACACAGGATTTATTGATCGTATCACATGATTTAAGTGAGTTAAAATAAAGTTGGCTTGAGCACAGAATCCATGCTTTCATGTACACGGGCCCTGATTACTGATTTGACAGTAAAACAGTTCTAAATTTCTACAAAAGCACAAGTCATACGTGTATTTAAGGTCTGATTAAGGAAGATGTCAAAATACACAAAGTTGGATTAGATGGAATGTCAGAATACTCAGGGTTGGATTAGATGGAATGTCAGAATACTCAGGGTTGGATTAGATGGAATGTCAGAATACTCAGGGGAGGGCTGGATTAAATAGGTTTCACAGTCCTACCTTTTTAGAAAAGATAAGGACTTAGCTGGAAAAAGGGATCTTATTTGTTATCTGCTTACAAAAAATGTCATGTGCTTTAAAGAACCTCTCTGTGGAGATTAAGGAGACAATGGGTGTGTCTTTACAGTACTAATAATAACATACTGGTGAACCTGATCAATATTTCAGTAAGTACCGTAATATTCGACGTATAACAACAGGCGAGTGATGCACAGATAACAATGATCGTGAAGTAGAAAATGTCACGACTTCCCAAAGTATATGACCAACAAAACAACGACTGCAATAACAACAAGGAACGTTACGAAAGAAAAAATAAGGCGAATGAGTTTACTACGTCGTTGCCTAGCAATGGTTCGTTTAATGAGCCGGTCGTAACGTGGCTTTTCTTCAGTTCCAACGCTTTCAATGTCAATTGCCTCATCCTGAAATTATAAATTAACAACTCATTAATGATTTTTCATGTAATAACTCAACATGTATGAGACAGTCATCAAAGCTAGTCTTATCTACATATTCAAAATGTAAGGCAATTTTTATGAATAAAATCTGAAATTTGAGCAGTTACAATAATGTTATTCACCTTTTGGACAGCTGGTCATTTAAAAACTATTTGTATTTCACCTACTCTAGTAATAGTGAGGCATCACTGAAAAATATTGATACATGTCCAAGGATGAACTGATCCAGTGTTTAGATCATCATTTTGGAAAAACTCTAAAACATATTTAATATGTCCATGGATGGCAAGGCTTCAGTTCCTATTTTCAAATGGCTCCTCGAATGTTTAAAAAAAGAGCATTTTATTCTACCTATACTTCACCACTTTAAATTACAAAACATACAAATGGCTTCATTTAGATTTAAATGATGATTTTTTTTCTGATCGGTAAAAGTACTGAAGCCTTATGTCAATACCTGGTATGACATTGCACGTTAAAAAACTTGCAAAGTCTGGGTAGGTTGTGGTAATAATAAACTAAAAAATCCTAACAAACACAGAAGTCAGCTATAAAGCCCCCAACTGATTATAGGGTTAGCAGCTGATTATAGGGTTACTATATATACTCAGCAGCCCTCATGTTGACCAGTGAGGGTTACTATATATACTCAGCAGCCCCCATGTTGACCAGTGAGGGTTACTTCATATACTCAGCAGCCCTCATGTTGACCAGTGACGGTTACTATATATACTCAGCAGCCCTCATGTTGACCAGTGAGGGTTATTATATATACTTAGCAGCCCTCATGTTGACCAGTGAGGGTTACTATATATACAAAATGTACTCAGCAGCCTCCATGTTGACCTGTGATCATGAGGGTTACTATACATACTTAGCAGCCCTCATGTTGACCAGTGAGGGTTACTATATATACTCAGCAGCACTCATGTTGACCAGTGAGGGTTACTATATATACTCATCAGCCCTCATGTTGACCAGTGAGGGTTACTATATATACTCAGCAGCCCTCATGTTGACCGGTGAGGGTTACTATATATACTCGGCAGCCCTCATGTTGACCAGTGACCTAACAGAGCATTTTCTGTTTTTATTCTGGGGAAATTATCAGACACACAATATCACTTACTCCTGTATCTAAAATAAACCCTTGAAAAATGAACTTAATATGCATTGTTTTTTGAAAGCTAGTACTTATATATTAAATCAAATGTAAAAAGTTAATGATGCGATATTATACAATAAAAATATACAAAGACAGTGCGTAAGTAAATGTATGATTATTTCATATAGGAAAACCTGGTGAACTTTGAGCTCAGTGTCATTCAGAGTTGAGTAAAACTAGTAGTAATGGTTGTCTACTACAATCTACAGTGGATAAACAGTAGTAATGGTTGTCTAATACAATCTACAGTGGATAAACAGTAGTAATGGTTGTCTAATAAATCTACAGTGGATATGTTTTTTTTATTCTGCTGTCTAATATTTTCCTCGCTTCCAATGATAAATTGCTTGCTCATATTATTTTCAATTTACAAGATTTAAAAATATTAAACAAAGAAGACATGTTTTAGTTAATATCTCATTAATTAGACTGACCAGCTGTCAGAGCTCTCTCACAGAATACATCGCATGTCATCACTTCAGAAGACAGAATCTACTTAGTTCTCTTCCAAACTTCACATGTTAAAACTACAGCAGTTTAATTAAAACCTCATTTTTTGCACCTGAAGTGTCAGATCATGCACAATGTACAATGATATGAGCACAGGTAGTGTAACAGAAAATCTATCTGGAACATCAAAAGTTAATGCTAATAATTCCTAAAGAGAGTTGATATATTCCTATATTTTCCCGATGTAAAACACTAGTCCTTTTAGTTTCTGAGCCAGGGAACACATACAATATTCACATGATTATCTATATTATGAAACAAAAGGCCCAATGAGCCTGTGTTGCTCACCTGGTATTGATCTCACACCAGTAACCTTAAAAGTGGACCAAGGTCAAATATATTTAAATAGAACTAAATTAGGTACAGGCCAAATAATTCAATCTTTCACTTTTGGTTATTAAAATAATCTATTCAAAGATTTTTTAACATATTTAATCCCTGTGACCTTGAAAGTGAGTCAAGGTCATTGTGGTAACCTTTATCCTGCCATGGAACTAGTCAATTACTATCACCCTGGGCAATTTGGTTATTGAGAAGAAGTTGTTAAAAGATTTAAACATGTTTACCTCCTGTGCCATTGAAAGTGGAACAAAATAATTCATCTGAACAAATTTGATATACCTTCATCAAAGCATCCTACTGGCTAATTATCATTCCTGGCCTTTCAGGCATTCAGAAGGAAGTGTTCAAATAATGGAACAAATTTGACTGATGCGAAATTGAAAGTGGGTCAGGATTTAAACAAGTTAAGGTCACTCATTTGAAAAAACTTTGCAGCCTTTCATCCAAGTATGTTATTGGCTAATGTCATCACCATAGGCCTTTTATTATTCAGAAGAAATTGTTTGAAAATTTAGATACATTTGCCCAGTGACTGAAAATGGGCCAAGGTCATTCATTTGAAAACTGTTGATAGCCCTTCATCCCAAAAAGCTTCTAAGCAAATATCATTACTCTAGACTAATTTGTTGGGAATTCATTTGAAAAAAATTGATAACCCTTCATTCCAGCATGCTACTGGCCAAATATCACCACACTTAGCCTTTCAGTTATTGAAAAGTTTTTTTTTGTTTTTTTAACATTTGACCTCTGTGACCTTGAAAGTGAGATAGGATAAAATATTTCAATAAATTAAGCAGTACTTCATTCAAGCATGCAAATTGCAAGATGTCATCACCCTGGGCCTTTTGTTTATTGAGAAGAAGTTTTTTTTAAAGATTTTAATATATATGATCCCCGAGACCCTGAAAGTGGATCAAAGTTAATAATTTGTATAAATAAATATATAATGGGAGCCCTTCATTCCAGCATGCTAATGGCCAAATTTCACCATCCACTGAGTGCCTGTTCGTTTTTTGAGGAGAAGTTGTTCACAGGAACAAGTTAACAACAGAAGCTGCACCATGGCCTATAAGATTACTTGGCCCTTTGGGCAAGTTGAGCTAAATATAGTCAAAATAAAGGACAAGATATCCCAGAGATCTTGGAGCCAACCATTGTACCATCTTCATTAGTTCTATATCAGTTTTATCTTTTCTCTTCTTTTCTCTAATATCTATTTGATCAGTTTGCCTGTCTGTCATCTTAATCAGTCTTTTGATCAAACTCAAAACTTAACATGCACAACTAATCATCTCCAAAATTTGAAATGCAGAACTAGGAACCATGGGGAGCCACCATGTGAAATTTGAGAAAGACCCCTACTGTACAATCTGAGAAATAACACTAACAAACTTTCATTCTCATATTCAAGATGGCTGGCTAACCACCATCTTGGTTTTGTGATCAGTCCCAAAAACCGATATGCATAGCTAAGGACAATGGGGAACCTTGGTGTGAAATTCTAAAAAGATCCCTTCAGTACTTTCTGATAAATAGCGCTAACAAACTTTAACTTGACTGTCGGCCATCTTGGTTTTGTGATCAATCCCAAAAACCAATATGCATAACTTAGGACCACGGGGAACCTCCATGTGAAATCTGAGAAATATCCCACCAGTACTTTCTAATAAATAGCACTAACAAACTTTAACTCTCAAATAATAGATGGCTGTCTGTCAACCATCTTGTTTTTGTGATCAGGCCCAAAAAATGATATGCATAACTAGGGACCATGGTGAACCTTCACGTGAAATTTGAAAAAGATTCCTCTAGTACTTCCTGAGAAATAGCGCCATCAAGAATTGTTTAAGGAGGGACAGAATGTCGGACCACAGACGCAGGGTGATTTGAATAGAAAGCTAAAAAGTTCACGTAAATTTCAGAGGATTATATGTTATATACAGAAAAAAGCTATGGCAATAGAGATAATATAAGATTAGGATGTAAACAAGAGGCCCATGGGCCTTAACGGTCACCTGATATATTTATACAGAGAGTTGATTTTGTTTTAACATGAACAGAAATATTATTCAAAGTGACAAAAAACAATAAAACCACCTTACTCAATATCTAGCATACAGAGTTCAGACTAAAAAGGATTTGAAACTAGCACCTACAGCCCTTGGGGGTAGGGCTGGCTCAAAATTTTCAAAGTATCAAACTGTCAATTCAAGGTTATAATTCCAATCAAGTTATTAACATGTAATATTCAAAGTATCATTTGTCATTATAAACCATAATAAATTTTGCCCCCCCCCC
>NW_018408731.1:180638-186587 GCF_002113885.1 Mizuhopecten yessoensis
GTTAGTCACAAACACCCAACATTAAAAGTCAGTTATGTTTAGTCACAGTGATCAATTCACTCAGTTAGTCACAAACACCCAACATTAAAAGTCAGTTATGTTTAGTCACAGTGATCATTACTACTCGATTAGTCACAAACACCCAACATTAAAAGTCAGTTATATTTAGTCACAGTGATCATTACTACTCGGTCACAAACACTGAACACTATAAATGTCGATTCAGACAAACACCTTACCGATTTGTCCGTCCTGAGATCTTTATTGTGGATAATTTCATGTTTTGGTGACAAAGTCATGTTGTCATTCAAGCATGTTGGTAATGCCACATAGCCTTTAACCTAGAGAGAGGGGGAGCATTGTAAAATGGAAACTAGTAAGTTTTAAACCCCTGGAAATTTCTAAACCAGAAACATAATTCAAATATGCAGTAATAAGAGTATTCCTATGACTTGTATTGCTATAGACTGTCCTTTGCACACATACAGTGACTTGAAACAGAGAACAAAACAAGAGGCCCAGAGAGTCTGAATGGCTCACCTGGATAGTTAAGCAACCACGGGAAAACATTCTTCTTAAAGCTGACAGTGCAAGTTAAAAAGCTTTCAATTGAGATTGAAAAAAAATAGTTTATGTTTTTCTGGTTTTGAGATCTTCCCCATCTCTTCTTCCTTCTACCATTTCTAAGGAAGTGCCGACATTTTCGTTTATTCTTGCTTGGTAACGAGTATGGGTCTCGCTGGCTATATAAAGCGTAATACCCGTCAAACCGGCTATTATTTGTTCAATATGTGCACAAGATGACACTACTTTACTATATTTTTACCAACATTTTGTATCCGATCAGTTGAATAAAATTGAAATGGAACACATCAAAGTAAGCATTTATCTAAGAAAAGTGAAAAACAGTAGTAAAATACGACCAATTAAAATATCTAATGCACAATCCCTGCCCCCCGCCCCCGAAAAAAAAAAAACGGCCCTGAAAGAAGTAAACATAAGACGAATGCTGATGCCTACCTTTCAGATATCCAAATAATGATAACCTCTGGTGTAAAAACAATACCAATTCCAATCATTTCCATGAGAACGTTTCAATTATCAAATTTCACATTGTTGACTACACACCTGGGAGTGTCGCATTTTGCACGTGTTGTGCTAGTAAAGCGTCTATACGACAAAGACTATGAGTTCATAATAAAGTTTTGTGTGTTGGTGCAGTTCTATGTACGAGGAAGACCGATGATATATATGGGATTTATAGAAGTATGTTCAGTAATATACCTTATATTTTGGATACACAACTCTCAAGAATGTGCAACCAGCTTGACAGTGTTTCAAAGTATTCAGGTGAGTGTGTTTGATTTTTGATATTGGTTGCCGATCAGGGTACATGGTGCATTGAATTGCATGACGGTCAATTGTAGAATGATAACCGGTTTGACAGGTAATGCGCTGTTTATACCCAGAGACCCATACTCATTACCAAGCAAGGAAAAAACTAAAATGTTGGCACTTTCTTAGAAACGATAGTCGGAAGATATGGGGAAGATCTCAAAACTAGATTTCTTTTTTCTTCTTTTCTCAATTGAAAGCTTTGTAACTTGCACTGTCAGCTTTAAATATAATACCTTAACTATTTCAAAATATTGCCTCTGTCTTTCAGCAACAGCTGTCCCTCATTCCAGGTTCCTTCTTTCTGCTCCCAATGAAGTGGGGTGGATTTTAAACATTTACTTTAATTTCTCCTATTGGGCCCTTCCCCTTTGCCCGAGGGGTGTCACACCCTTTGTTTATAGAAGGATGCTCTCGAAATAATTTGGTTAAAACCCCTCAAATCATACAGAAACCAAAAAGATTTATCTCAAGTTCCCCTGTTGGCCTATACAAAATTGATCCACTTTTGCCCAACATAAAATTTCATGCAAATTCCTCTGATCGTACTTAAGGAGAAGGATTCTAAACATTTATGACTATGTTCCCTCTGTTGGGCCTAGCCCTCTGCCCCCAGGGAGCCATACTCTTCAAAATCCCTCCCATCAAACTGAAGGAGAAGGAATTTTAAAGATTTACCTCGATCATCTTCCCCTATTGGTCCCCAACCCAATGGTCCAGTGCACATGGGGCCATACCCTCCATTTATACAAAATTTAGTCCCCTTAGTCCATGGATGCTCAACATACTATTTGTTTAAATATCTCCAATTGTACTCAAGGAGAAGGATTTTAAACATTTATGAACTCGCTCACCCCTGAAATTTCATAATGAACTATTCCAACCTTTGAATTGGAGGACTTCATATGTGTCAACAGGTGTGAATGCGTTAATATGGTCCCTCTATTGGGCCCTGCCCTCTGCCCCCCCCCAGGGGAGCCATTCTATAAAATTGAGTTCCCATTGACCAAAGATGCTCTGGACAAAATTTGGAGAAGGATTGGTCACTCTGCCCCCCTAGGGGCCACACCCTTCAATTACACAAAATTGAGTCCTCTATGCCAAAGGATGCTCTTCACAAAATTTGGTAAAAATCCTTCCAATTGTACTAAAGGAGAAGAGATTTTGAAGATTTACCTCAAGTTCCCTCATTGGGCCCCCTCCCTCTGCTCCCAGGGGGGCTACACTCCCATTGGGCCCCCTCCCTCTGCTCCCAGGGGGGTGTAGCCCCCATTGGGCTCCCTCCCTCTGCTCCCAGGGGGGCTACAGCCCCATTTATGCAGAATTATATGGATGGAGGGACGGAACTGACACTACATCTGGGCATAATCTCATCCATCATTCTTATTTTTTTTTAATCTTTTCAGAGAAATGGATTGGATGTTTTGAGATACATCACATCAACTGACCTCACTTTTTACACCTCCAGCATTCACTGATGTGACCTTTCACCTCTTTTTATTAACTGACCTTAAAGATTACCTGATGACCTTGACTTTTATGATAATGAATTCTGATTAAATAACATATCAAAATCCATTCTTACAGTCAATGATCTGTCAACACATTAATTTTAGTAGAGCCCCTGATGTCCCAGAAGATGACCATAACGAGTATAAAGCTAGCTCTACTGAAATCAAACCCACATCCAGCCAATCACCACCTGTACCTATAGCATGTGACCTATCTTACCTGGCCCCAATTGCGAGCTACCTTCTCGTCATCAGTTAGACTGTTCTCTAGACCACTGTCATCCAAAAAGATGGGGTTTGGCTTAGCCAGGCCATAATCACTGTTTACCTTGCCTTTGTAGATATCCCGAAGGTTGACCAATTTTGTGTCACGTCGGTACTTATTTGGTCGGCCATCGTTAAACACAGTATCGTCTGAGAACTTAACACTTTTCTGTTCAGATTGTTCACCTGTAGGTTCAGCTTCCTCGACTGAAACTCCCGACACGAGAATGGGTTTGATTCCTTTAGGTCGGTCCACACTTACACAATTCTGAATATGCTCAGGCACAGAGTTTTTCCTTTCTTTGATTTTCTTTACAGACTTTACTTCACTTCCATTGACCTGTGTCCACTCTTTTGAATTCTCCTCTTTCCCTTTTAATACACCAGATTTAAGATCAAGGTCACCATTCTCCAACGAGGTTATGCCATTTTCATTGGATTCCGAATGAAAATTATCGTCAACTTTGTTCAAGTTTTTTTCATCATCACCCTGAAATGTGTTGTGATTCACATCACCACTGGGTAAGTTTGTCTCCACGGATATCTCCCCTGGATCACTGTTGTCACGGTCACACAGGTCTTTATTTGGATCCGCTACCTTTACCACTGTCACGGTTATAGCATCAAGGTCAGGCCAATCTGATTCATTGTTATTGTTTCGAGAAATGATAAGTTGGGAATCAGTGACTTTACCATCAAAATATTGCACCATACTGTTTACCGAGGTGTGTTCTCCATCCCTGCCATGTGTCGTTTGATTGGTGGTTCTCTGAGTGGCTGATTCTGTCACCACATCTCCCTCAAAACCCTGGTTCTTATATCCATTCTCTATGACAATATCACCAACCAAAACATTCCCATTGGTCACCTTCAAACTCTCCCGTTCCGATCGTGAAGAATTCTGACTATCCCCTTTGGTAACCATACTGTTTGTCTCACCACCTAGAGGACGACTTGCTGACTGATTTCCAGTGCTTTGATTGGCTAGGATCTCTGTGCTGGACTTCTGTTCGTTGTTATTTTCACTGTCCAGTTCACTAGGCCCATGTCCATCACTTTTATGTTTTTCCAAAAAAACAGGGTTGACCCTCACATCTGGACTTCGTTCCCCAGAAATATGACCACCAAATATTGCCTGGAACATAAAATAAACTCTGTCAATTTTTTCTCATTAATCATTTATATTAATCTTAACACCCATTTATTAACTCAAGTGTCAGTATCTAACATTGTAACACACCTATGACATCAGTGAATTGTCCATCAAGTACCTTGTCTGTTGGTCACCCCTGATACATAATTAAGTATGCATTAAGTACCTTGTCTGTTTGTCACCCCTGTTACATAATTAAGAGGGCATTAAGTACCTTGTCTGTTGGTTACTCCTGATACATAATTAAGTGGGAATTAAGTACCTTGTCTGTTGGTCGCTCCTGATACATAATTAAGTGTGCATAAAGTACCTTTTCTGTTGGTCACCCCTGATAAATAATTAAGTATGCATTAAGTCCCTTGTATGTTGGTCACTCCTGATACATAATTAAGTGGGCACCAAGTACCTTGTCTGTTGGTCACCACTGTTACATAATTAAGTGTGCTTAAGTACCTTGTCTGTTGGTTACTCCTGATACATAATTAAGTGGGAATTAAGTACCTTGTCTGTTGGACACCCCTGTTACATAATTAAGAGGGCATTAAGTACCTTGTCTGTTGGACACCCCTGTTACATAATTAAGAGGGCATTAAGTACCTTGTCTGTTGGACACCCCTGTTACATAATTAAGTGTGCTTAAGTACCTTGTCTGTTGGTTACTCCTGATACATAATTAAGTGGGAATTAAGTACCTTGTCTGTTGGCCACCCCTGTTACATAATTAAGAGGGCATTAAGTACCTTGTCTGTTGGCCACCCCTGTTACATAATTAAGTGGGGATTAAGTACCTTGTCTGTAGGTCACCCCTGTTACATAATTAGGTGTGCATTTAGTACCTTGTCTAATGGTCACTCCTGCTACATAATTAAGTGTGCATCATGTACCTTGTCTGTTGGTCACCGCTGATACATAATTAAGTGTGCACCAAGAACCTTGTCTGTTGGTCACCCCTTATACATAATTAAGTGTGCATTAAGTCCATTGTCTGTTAGTAACCACTGTTACATAATTCAGTTTGCATCACGTGCCTTGTCTGTTGGTCACCCCTATTACATAATTAAGTGTGCATTAAGTACCTTGTCTGTTGGGCACCCATGTTACATAATTAAGTGGGCATTAAGTACCTTGTCTGTTGGTCACCCCTGATACATAATTAAGTGTGCATTTAGTACCTTGTCTAATGGTCACTCCTGATACATAATTAAGTGTGCACCAAGTACCTTGTCTGTTGGCCACCCCTGTTACATAATTAAGTGTGCATTTAGTCCCTTGTCTAATGGTCTCTCCTGATACATAATTAAGTGTGCACCAAGTACCTTGTCTGTTGGTCACTCCTGTTACATTATGTAACTTGTCTGTTGGTCACCCCTGTTACATGATTAAGTGTGCATCAAGTACCTTGTCTGTTGGTCCCCCCTGATACATAATTAAGTGTGCATCAAGTACCTTGTCTGTTGGTCACTCCTGTTACATAATTAAGTGGGCATTATGTAACTTGTCTGTTGGTCACCCCTGTTACATAATTAAGTGTGCATCAAGTACCTTGTCTGTTGGTCACCCCTGTTACATAATTAAGTGTGCATTAAGTACCTTGTCTGTTGGTCACCCCTGTTACATAATTAAGTG
>NW_018408731.1:189979-261560 GCF_002113885.1 Mizuhopecten yessoensis
GTATGATGTATGCTAACACACTGGGGTATGATGTATGCTAATACACTGGGGTATGATGTATGCTAACAGACTGGGGTATGATGTATGCTTACAGACTGGAGTATGATGTATGCTTACATACTGGGGTATGATGTATGCTAACAGACTGGGGTATGATGTATGCTTACACAGTGGAGTATGATGTATGCTAACAGACTGGGGTATAATGTATGCTAACAGACTGGAGTATGATGTATGCTTACAGACTGGGGTATGATGTATGCTTACAGACTGGGATATGATGTATGCTTACAGACTGGGGTATGATGTATGCTAACAGACTTGGGTATGATGTATGCTAACAGACTGGGATATGATGTATGCTTACAGACTGGGGTATGATGCATGCTAACAGACTGGGGTATGACGTATGCTAACAGACTGGAGTATGATGTATGCTTACAGACTGGGGTATGATGTATGCTAGCAGACTGGGGTATGATGTATGCTAACAGACTGGGATATGATGTATGCTAACAGACTGGAGTATGATGTATGCTAACAGACTGGGGTATGATGTATGCTAACAGACTGGGGTATGATGTATGCTAACACACTGGGGTATGATGTATGCTAACACACTGGGGTATGATGTATGCTAACACACTGGGGTATGATGTATGCTAACAGACTGGAGTATGATGTATACTAACAGACTGGAGTATGATGTATGCTTACATACTGGGGTATGATGTATGCTAACACACTGGGGTATGATGTATGCTTACATACTGGGGTATGATGTATGATAACAGAATGGGGTATGATGTATGCTAACAGACTGGAGTATGATGTATGCTTACACAGTGGGGTATGATGTATGTTAACACAATGGGGTATGATGTATGCTAACAGACTGGGATATGATGTATGCTTACACACTGGGGTATGACGTATGCTAAAAGCCTGGAGTATGATGTATGCTTACACAGTGGGGTATGATGTATGTTAACACAATGGGGTATGATGTATGCTAACATACTGGGGTATGATGTATGCTTACACACTGGGGTATGACGTATGCTAAAAGACTGGAGTATGATGTATGCTTACATACTGGGGTATGATGTATGCTTACATACTTGGGTATGATGTATGCTAACATACTGGAGTATGATGTATGCTTAATACTGGAGTATGATGTACAATGGGGTATGATGTATGCATGTATGCTAACATACTGGAGTATGATGTATGCTTAATACTGGAGTATGATGTATGCTAACATACTGGGGTATGATGTATGCTAACACACTGGGGTATGATGTATGCTAACACACTGGAGTATGATGTATGCTAACACAGTGGAGTATGATGTTTGCTAACACAATGGGGTATGATGTATGCTAACACACTGGGGTATGATGTATGCTAACAGACTGGAGTATGATGTATGCTTACAGACTGGAGTATGATGTATGCTTACACAGTGGAGTATGATGTATGCTAACACACTGGGGTATGATGTATGCTAACACAGTGGGGTATGATGTATGCTAACAGACTGGAGTATGATGTATGCTTATACAATGGGGTATGATGTATGCTAACACAGTGGAGTATGATGTTTGCTAACACAATGGGGTATGATGTATGCTAACACAATGGGGTATGATGTATGCTAACACACTGGGGTATGATGTATGCTAACATAATGGGGTATGATGTATGCTAACACAGTGGAGTATGATGTATGCTAACAGACTGGAGTATGATGTATGCTTATACAATGGGGTATGATGTATGCTAACACAGTGGAGTATGATGTTTGCTAACACAATGGGGTATGATGTATGCTAACACACTGGGGTATGATGTATGCTAACATAATAGGGTATGTTGTATGCTAACACACTGGGATATGATGTATGCTAACATAATGGGGTATGATGTATGCAAACACAATGGGGTATGATGTATGCTAACACAATGGGGTATGATGCATGCTTACAGACTGGGGTATGCTGTATGCTAACAGACTGGGGTATGATGTATGAAAACACAAAGAGCACTGTAAGACCTAGCTGACACGCTGGGGTAAGATGTAGAAAGAGCACTGTTAGACCTGACACGCTGGGGTATGATGTAGAAAGAGCACTGTTAGACCAGACACACTGTGGTATGATGTACAAAGAGCACTGTTAGACCTGACAGACTGTGGTATGATGTACAAATAACACTGTTAGACCTGACACACTGGGGTATGTTGTACAAAAGAGCAATGTTAGACGCGACACACTGGAGTATGATGTACAAAGAGCACTGTAAGACCTGACACACTGGGGTATGCTGTACAAAGAGCACTGTTAGACCCGATCGACACACTGGGGTATGTTGTACAAAAGAGCAATGTTAGACCCGACACACTGGGGTATGCTGTACAAAGAGCACTGTTAGACCCGATCGACACACTGGGGTATGTTGTACAAAAGAGCAATGTTAGACCCGACACACTGGGGTATGCTGTACAAAGAGCACTGTTAGACCTGATCGACACACTGGGGTATGTTGAACAAAAGAGCAATGTTAGACCTGACACACTGGAGTATGATGTACAAAGAGCACTGTTAGACCTGACACACTGTGGTATGATGTACAAATAACACTGTTAGACCTGACACACTGGGGTATGTTGTACAAAAGAGCAATGTTAGACCCGACACACTGGGGTATGCTGTACAAAGAGCACTGTTAGACCTGATCGCCACACTGGGGTATGCTGTACAAAGAGCACTGTTAGACCTGACACAATGGAGGATGATGTACAAAGAACACAGTAGGACCTTACGCACTGGGGTATGATGCCTGTATGTTTTGACAGAAGGGGATATGATGTGTATAAGTTGCTGACAATGGTGTATGATGTACAAAGAGCACTGTTAGACCTGACACACTGTGGTATGATGTACAAAGAGCACTGTTAGACCTGACACACTGGGGTATGTTGTACAAAGAGCACTGGTAGACCTGACACACTGGGGTATGATGTACAAAGAACACAGTAGGACCTTACACACTGGGGTATGATGCCTGTATGTTTTGACAGAAGGGTATATGATGTGTATAAGTTGCTGACAATGGTGTATGATGTACAAAGAGCACTGTTAGACCTGACACACTGGTGTATGATTTTCGTAGAGCACTGTCATACCTTACACACTGGGGTAAGATGAACAAAGAGCACTGTTAGACCTGATCGACACACTGGGGTATGCTGTACAAAGAGCACGGTTAGACCTGACACCCTGGGGTATGATGTACAAAGAGCCCTGTCAGACCTTAAACACTGGGGTAAGATGTACAAAGAGCACTGTTAGCTAACACACTGGGGTATGATGTATGCTTACACAATGGGGTATGATGTATGCTAACACACTGGGGTATGATGTATGCTAACACAATAGGGTATGATGTATGCTTCCACAATGGGGTATGATGTATGCTAACATAATGGGGGATGATGTATGCTAACACAGTGGAGTATGATGTATGCTAACAGACTGGAGTATGATGTATGCTTATACAATGGTGTATGATGTATGCTAACACAGTGGAGTATGATGTATGCTAACATACTGGGGTAGGATGTATGCTTACACACTGGGGTATGATGCCTGTATGTTTTGACAGAAGGGGATATGATGTGTATAAGTTGCTTACAATGGTGTATGATGTACAAAGATCACTGTTAGACCTGACACACTGCCTGATCGACACACTGGGGTATGTTGTAGAAAGAGCACTGTTAGACCTGACCCACTGGGGTATGCTGTACAAAGAGCACGGTTAGACCTGATCGACACACTGGGGTATGCTGTACAAAGAGCACGGTTAGACCTGATCGACACACTGGGGTATGCTGTACAAAGAGCACGGTTAGACCTGACACCCTGGGGTATGATGTACAAAGAACACAGAAGGACGTTACACACACTGGGGAATGATGCCTGTACGTTTTGACATAAGGGTATATGATATATAAGTTGGTGACAATGGGGTATGATGTACAAAGAGCACTTTTAGACCTGACACACTGGGGTATATGTATGCTTACACAGTGGGGTATGATGTATGCTAACATACTGGGGTAGGATGTATGCTTACACACTGGGGTATGATGCCTGTATGTTTTGACATAAGGGTATATGATGTGTATACGTTGGTGACAATCGGGTATGATGTACAAAGAGGACTGTTAGACCTGACACACTGGTGTATGATTTTCGTAGAGCACTGTCATACCTTACACACTGGGGTAAGATGAACAAAGAGCACTGTTAGACCTGCCACACTGGGGGATGTTGTACAAAGAGCACTGTTAGATCGACACACTGGGGTATGCTGTACAAAGAGCACTGTCAGAACTTACACACTGGGGTAAGATGTACATAGAGCACTGTTAGATTGACACACTGGGGTATGATGTAGAAAGAACACTGTCAGACCTTACACACTCGGGTATGATGTACAAAGAGCAGTACAAAGAGCACTGTTAGACCTTACACACTGGGGTATGATGTACCAAGAACACAGTAGGACCTTACACACAGGGGGATCATGCCTGTATGTTTTGACAGAAGGATATATGATGTGTATAAGTTGGTGATAATGCTGTATGATGTACAAAGAGCACTGACAGACCTTACACACTGGGGTAACATGTACAAAGAGCACTGTTAGCCCTGACACACTGGGGCATGATGTACAAAGCGCACTGTCAGCCCTTACACACTGGGGTAAGATGTACATAGAGCACTGTTAGACCTATGTATGCTAACACAGTGGAGTATGATGTATGCTAACACACTGGGGTATGATGTACCAAGAACACAGTAGGACCTTACACACGGGGGTATGATGTACAAAGAGCAATGTTAGGCCTGACACACTGGGGTATGATATACATAGAGCACTGTCAGACGGGTATGATGTATGCTTACATACTGGGGTATGATGTATGCTAACAGACTGGAGTATGATGTATGCTAACACACTGGGGTATGATGTACAAAGAACACAGAAGGACCTTACACACACTGGGGTATGATGCCTGTACATTTTGACATAAGGGTATATGATATATAAGTTGGTGACAATGGGGTATGATGTACAAAGAGCACTGTTAGACCTTACACTTGGGAATGATAAAGTTGTAAAAACCTACCCTGGACAGGAGGAGGAATGACTGGAGTCTATGAGAATGTAAGATGTGTAAAATCCAGTTTGGTTCCTGATGATGGTTGGTAACTAAACTTCTAAACAGGTTACTCCAAACACCAAACATGGAGACAGAGTGAGAGCTCCATATAACACTTACCTTCCAGGGACTGACCTGTAATCACACACCTGGCAGTGCAACACACACCTCACCAAACACAAGGTGCTTCCCCTAAATACTCAACTCTGACCCTCTCAGGAATTTCAGGTATGGCATTCTTTTGTATTAACCTTCTGCACATTGTGAACTCTATCAGAATCAGCATGAAATTTCACTGATATTTCCCCTACACTGTACCAGTGTAATTACCTGTAGGTGACCTTGTTTTTACTTCCAGGTGATGCCTCTAGTCTTGATTTTGTTACATAAGAACTTTTGCTGCCATTGCCTTTTAATCAACATATTCAAGTTATTTCTTATTAGAGTTTGAAATTATATATTTTGTCAATAACTTTTCTGACTATGACTTGTCATCATACAAAGAGATATAATGAACACAGCGGATGGGGGAGTGATTACAATCCTAAGGGTTTGTAATCTCTGTGGCGTTTTCTTACCCCATCTAAGACTTTTAAATACATCGGACAAAAACTTTAAAAGATAATGTTTTTATATAAAATATTCATTTCATTTGAAGTGTTCTAGTTGTTTATGCACTTAACATGTCTTACAAGCTTGCCATGGTGATATTTACTTGGAATCAGGCATAATGAACACAAAATCTACATTTAAAAAATAATGATTTGTTTTAAAACTTAAAATAAGGTCAGTGAGACTATATAAAGAATATCAAAGTGCTGACATTTCTGATTCTATTTCTAAACAGATTATTTTGATGAGAAAAACTACAGAAAGGATGAATGTTTAAACGCCATAGAAATTGATTGCAAAACATACACACGAAGTGTAATCAAAGAAATTTAGTAGAAAGAATAGGTCACTTTACTGGGAGCCCTTTGACTAATAACTAATATATCTAGCAAAGTACTACATTAATTCAACTACTGACAGATGAAGATATAAACTTCACCCATTTTTGTGTATTTTAACTGAGATGGAATTTAGACATTTAATTGACGAACAAATCCTGCAAAAATAGATGTAAGATATATGTTCATGTAACGATGCATAAACAATGAAGTAATTAAATTGTTAAGTGATTGTCTTCTGTGAGCAAATAAAGTTGGTGGTCAAGAATATGGACATAAGAAGTGGTAGGCAGAAAGACAAACAGGTCTGAAAAAAATAAAAAAAATGACTCCAATTTGTAGATTAATCAGATTTTTGAACAATTCATATGAAAAAAAATTTGTTAGGAATCAAACGAGACACACTTGAGTATAAAATTTACTGGGTTGGCTAGGAATGTAAGACTAAAATCGTACAGGTTGTAATCCACGTACAAGGCAATCCTGATGATAGATGTAAAGTTTAATGTAAGGCTTATATAATCGTACAGGTTGTAATCCACGTACAAGGCAGTCCTGATAATAGATGTAAAGTTTATTGTAAGGCTATAATCGTACAGGTTGTAATCCACGTAGAAGGCAATCCTGATGATAGATGTAAAGTTTAATGTATGAGGTTTGAATCACTTGAACTCTTGTTACCAACACCTATGTTCACACGTTACGCCTGGTAAAACAATAGACAATCAACCTATAAAAATTCTCTGGTTCACACCCATCACATCACTCAAACGTTTACAAACGTTTCATCCGTTTGTTTTTACAAACCAAATTATGTGACCATCAGTTAAAAGTTTTTTCTTTCCTCCATCTTTTGCTAATTCATTACTAAAATGATGAGGAATCAAGTCCTCATACAGTTTGTATAAGCCTTTTCTTATGGGAGATAACTCTTTCACACAAATCTGTGTATCATTGGTAGGGTGACATATCAAATCCTTACAGATCCTTAAACAACTGCCAAATATTATAACTTTGAATTGTTAACTTTTTTAACAACATGAAAAAAGTTTTAACACATCATTTCTGAAAAGTAACTCAAACCCTTTGGAAATTTGATAAAAAGAATAAAGAAGAAATGAACAATAAGAATCAACAACATAGCTCTGAGGGTAAAATACCATCTGGCCGAAGGGGAATTTGAACCTTGGACGCTAACCAACTGAGCTACATGCAATCAACAGCAGTCATTTGGTATGGTTCCACTACTGTTATATCCATCCCCCCATCCCACCCCACCCCCGATCAACAGCAGTCATTTGGCACGGTTCCACTACAGTTATATCCTTCCACCACCCCCACCCCCCGATCAACAGCACTCATTTGGCACGGTCCATCCCTCCCCCCAACCCCCACTCACCAGCAGTCATTTGGCACGGTTCCACTACAGGTATATACATCCACCACCACCACCCCCATGATCAACAGCAGCCCTTTGGCACGGTTCCACTTCCGTTATATCCATCACCCCAACCCCCACTCAACAGCAGCCATTTGGCACAGTTCCACTACATACAGTTACATCCAATCCCCCCCCCCCCCCCAACAACAACCGCCCTCTGCCACCACCCCCCCCCCCCGATCAACAGCACTCATTTGGCACGGTCCATCCATCCCCCCACCCCCCACTCAACAGCAGTCATTTGGCACAGTCCATCCACCCCCCCAACCCCCACTCAACAGCAGTCATTTGGCACAGTCCATCCACCCCCCCAACCCCTCCCCCACGATCCTCAGCAGTCATTTGGCACGGTCCATCCCTCCCCCCAACCCCCTCCCCCACGATCCACAGCAGTCATTTGGCACGGTTCCACTACATACAGTTACATCCCCCCCCCCCCTCGATCAACAGCAGTAACTTTTTGGCACGGTTCCACTTCCGTTATATCCATCACCCCACCCCCCACTCAACAGCAGTCATTTGGCACGGTCCATCCCTCCCCCCAACCCCCTCCCCCACGATCCTCAGCAGTCATTTGGCACGGTTCCACTACAGTTATATCCTTCCACCACCCCCACCCCCATGATCAACAGCAGCCATTTTGCACGGTTCCACTACATACAGTTACATCCATCCACCAACCCCACCCCCCGATCACCAGCAGTCTTTTGGCACGGTTCCACTGCATACAGTTACATCCATTCCCCCCCCCCCATCAACAGCAGGCATTTTGCACGGTTCCACTACATACAGTTACATCCACCCCCGCCCCCCCCCCCCCCCCCCGATCAACAGCACTCATTTGGCACGGTCCATCCATCCCCCCAACCCCCTCCCAACAGCAGTCATTTGGCACAGTCCATCCACCCCCCCAACCCCCACTCAACAGCGGCCATTTGGCACGGTTCCACTTCAGGTATATCCCTCCCCCCAACCCCCTCCCCCACGATCCACAGCAGTCATTTGGCACGGTTCCACTACATACAATTACATCCATCCCCCCCTCGATCAACAGCAGTAACTATTTGGCACGGTTCCACTTCCGTTATATCCATCACCCCACCCCCCACTCAACAGCAGTCATTTGGCACGGTTCCACTTCAGTTATATCCATCCCCCCAACCCCCACTCAACAGCAGCCATTTGGCACGGTTCCACTACATACAGTTACATCCATCCACCCACCCACCCCGAGTGGGATGGGGTGGGGCTGCAGGAAGGTTGCCTTATGTATGAACACTTCAGTGGAATTCTCTGGAGTTTTGTCTGTACTGTGACAAGGATCCTTAAGGTTATTAACTTTATGGTACTGTTCACCAGGTATTAATCTAAAGCCAGTATCCTTTACAGTTGACCAAGTTCCAATATATATCAAGATGGACTACTTTCGCCCTACAGACCAAATATTCAGAAGAACCGGTAAAGAAATACATTTGACCCCTGTGACCTTGAATGTGTATCAAGGACATTAATTTGAACAAACTTAATAAACTTTCATCCTGGCATGCTACCGGGCCTTTTGGTATGCAGGGCCACATGAGCTAAGCTATAGCATTAATGGAGATCTAACCCAAACGCCCATGTAAGATAGGTATGTCTGTATGGTCGTGTAAATAGTGTAAATCCTTAGTGTAAATCCTTAGGATATCAGCACAATTATCAACTGATTTATATTTCTACTTCTATATGCCTTCCTCTTCAGCAGTCAGGCTAAAAGTGCTCTCCAATTGTAAAACATGAGATCTTCATCTTTTTCGTTTGACTACTCTAGGACTTTTTATCTATAAAGACACCTCTAGTAAGCCTGTTTTCAGAGTGATTTGTCTGGGTACGATGTCAGGCTGATGTGTCCTGGTCATAACCCGACATTGAGGTAAGTTACCCCATCATTTGTAGACAGTCATCAGAGGTATACTGATTTGGGTCATCAGTTTTACAACACTGTGTCCAAGACAACCCAAATCCTAAGTCGAAATGTATGCTGCAGGCTTATTAACCACATGCTTGTAACATACTGATATCACTCAAGGTGTAAGAAAAATGCAGAGTTAACAATTAACTACCTTGCATACTGTTAAAAAGGTATAAAACTTATAGATTAAAAAGGGTAGAACACTGACACGTAAAGGTAATTTGTATTGGTGACACTAATTGAAATACGATGAAAGAAATGTATCAAACAGTCATCAATCCAAATAAACAGGAATTAAAATCATGACAAAATATTATAGAGCTGTTCAATAATAAAGGCAGAAAACAATTCCTGGGATATCGATTCAGCGTCTGCTGATTCACCAATACATAAAATGAACCACAACAAAAAGGAAAATACTGCAACAGCTTCAAGCAGACCATTTCCCACTAAATGTTCCTTTAAGTACAAGCAATATCAATATGAATGTTGCTATCACTAACCTTAAAACTGGTTACAGGTTCATGCCAGAATGGTGTTCTCCTTGTCAACATTTTCCTGATTTTAATTTATTTGCTTTTTAAAAATAATTTAACAAATTTTCACATGCTTCCCCTGGATGCCCATGGAGAGGCACAAAAGGCCTGTCTAGTTAGCTAAAGCATTGCTGTCAACAGAGCTGGGCCTAATGGAGGACTACAATACTGTGTAACTGGGGGGTCTGTACAGCTGTACCACTTCATGGGATGGCTACAAATGAATCATTTATAGAGAGTAAACATACCATCTTAAAGCAGTACCACACCATGGGACAAGGACAGGTTATCTATATAGTTGTACCACACCATGGGACAAGTTCATGTTATCTATATAGTTTTACCACACCATGGGACAAGTACATGTTATCTATATAGGTGTACCACACCATGGAACAAGTACATGTTATCTATATAGGTGTACCACACCATGGAACAGGTACATGTTATCTATATAGTTGTACCACACCATGGGACAGGTACATTTTATCTGTATAGTTGTACCACACATTGGGACAGGTACATGTTATCTATATAGTTGTACCACACCATGGAACACGTACATGCTCTCTATATAGTTGTACCACCCCATGGGACAGGTACATGTTATCTTTATAGTTGTACCACACCATGGGACAGGAACATGTTATCTATATAGTTGTACCACACCATAGGACAGGTACATGTTATCTTTATAGATGTAACACACCATGGGACAGGAACATGTTATCTATATAGATGTAACACACCATGGGACAGGTACATTTTATCTATATAGTTGTACAACACCATGGGACAGGTACATGTTATCTATAAAGTTGTACCACACCATGGGACAAATAAATGTTATATATATAGTTGTACCACACATTGGGACAGGAACATGGTATCTATATAGTTGTACCACACCATGGGACAGGAACATGTTATCTATATAGATGTAACACACCATGGGACAGGTACATGTTATCTATATATTTATACCACACCATGGGACAGGTACATGTTATCTGTATAGTTGTACCACACCATGGGACAGGTAAATGTTATATATATAGTTGTACCACACATTGGGACAGGTACATGGTATCTATATAGTTGTACCACACCATGGGACATGTTATCTATATAGTTGTACCACACCATGGGACAGGTACATGTTATCTATATAGTTGTACCACACCATGGGACAAATAAATGTTATCTATATAGTTGTACCACACCATGGGACAAGTACATGTTATCTATATAGTTGTACCACACATTGGGACAGGTACATGTTATCTATATAGTTGTACCACACCATGGAACAGGTACATGCTCTCTATATAGCTGTAACACACCATGGGACAGGTACATGTTATCTTTATAGTTGTCCCACACTATAGGACAGGTACATGTTATCTTTATAGATGTACCACTCCATGGGACAGGTACATGCTATCTATATAGATGTACCACACCATGGGACAGGTACATGCTATCTATATAGATGTAACACACCATGGGACAGGTACATGTTATCTCTATAGTTATACAACACCATGGGACAGGTACATGTTATCTATATAGTTGTACCACACCATGGGACAGGTACATGTTATCTATACAGTTGTACCACACCATGGGACAGGTACATGTTATCTATATAGATGTAACACACCATGGGACAGGTACATGTTATATTATATAGTTGTACAACACCATGGGACAGGTACATGTTATCTATATAGATGTACCTCCCCATGGGACAGGTACATGTTATCTATATAGTTGTACCACGCCATGGGACAGGTACATGTTATCTTTATAGTTGTACCACACCATGGGACAGGTACATGATATCTGTATAGTTGTACCACACCATGGGACAGGTACATGTAATCTGTATAGTTGTACCACACCATGGGACAGGTACATGTTATCTATATAGTTGTACCACACCATGGGACAGGTACATGTTATCTAAATAGTTGTACCACACATTGGGACAGGTACATATTATCTGTATAGTTGTACCACACATTGGGACAGGTACATGCATGTTATCTATATAGTTGTACCACACCATGGGACAGGTACATGTAATCTGTATAGTTGTACCACACCATGGGACAGGTACATGTTATCTATATAGTTGTACCACACCATGGGACAGGTACATTTTATCTGTATAGTTGTACCACACATTGGGACAGGTACATGTTATCTATATAGATGTACCACCCCATGGGACAGGTACATGTTATCTATATAGTTGTACCACACCATGGGACAGGTACATGTTATCTATATAGTTGTACCACACCATGGGACAGGTACATGTTATCTATATAGTTGTACCACACCATGGGACAGGTACATGTTATCTATATAGTTGTACCACACCATGGGACAGGTACATGTTATCTATATAGTTGTACCACACCATGGGACAGGTACATGTTATCTATATAGTTGTACCACACCATGGGACAGGTACATGTTATCTATATAGTTGTACCACACCATGGGACAGGTACATGTTATCTATATAGTTGTACCACACCATGGGACAGGTACATGTTATCTATATAGTTGTACCACACCATGGGACAGGTACATGTTATCTATATAGTTGTACCACACCATGGGACAGGTACATGTTATCTATATAGTTGTACCACACCATGGGACAGGTACATGTTATCTATATAGTTGTACCACACCATGGGACAGGTACATGTTATCTATATAGTTGTACCACACCATGGGACAGGTACATGTTATCTATATAGTTGTACCACACCATGGGACAGGTACATGTTATCTATATAGTTGTACCACACCATGGGACAGGTACATGTTATCTATATAGTTGTACCACACCATGGGACAGGTACATGTTATCTATATAGTTGTACCACACCATGGGACAGGTACATGTTATCTATATAGTTGTACCACACCATGGGACAGGTACATGTTATCTATATAGTTGTACCACACCATGGGACAGGTACATGTTATCTATATAGTTGTACCACACCATGGGACAGGTACATGTTATCTATATAGTTGTACCACACCATGGGACAGGTACATGTTATCTATATAGTTGTACCACACCATGGGACAGGTAAATGTTATCTATATAGTTGTACCACACCATGGGACAGGTACATATTATTTATATAGGTGTACCACACCATGGGACAGGTACATGTTATCTGTATAGTTGTACCACACCATGGGACAGGTACATGTTATCTATATAGTTATACCACCCCATGGGACAGTTACATGTTATCTATATAGTTATACCACCCCATGGGACAGGTATATGTTATCTTTATAGTTGTACCACACATTGGGACAGGTACATGTTATCTATATAGTTGTACCACACCATTGGACAGGTACATGTTAGCTATTTATTGTGAATCAGGGGACTGGTAAACAAATGCAACCTAAGCTAGACCTGAAGATTCGAACTGTGAACCTTGGTGATTAAATGACTACTCATCTATCGACGTGAGGGCAGCATACAGATAGGACACCAATGTGTGGTAGGGAAGACTTATCAATAAGTGTGGATGATAATTCTCCGTGTACAACTCAGTCAGTATGTCACACCACGGACAAAGCGTACACAGATGGTTACAACATCCCTGGCCTATTGTACCAGTCCTCTGGCCTATATACACCTATTTCACACCATATTTTTACCTGTTACAGACCATATTTAAGGACTAAATACTCATTTATTTATTTTTTGTAATATTTACCTTTTTCAAGTTTGTCTCCTTATAAGTTCTAAAAAAGGGCACAAACTTTTATTTGGCTGACTGAAAAAACTGTTTAATGCTGCTGATCATACAATAGTAACCGAAAAAATCACAGGATTTTCCAGAATTCTCTTAAAATCATTCCCATGACTAACATCTTAAAACTAGACTTATTAAAATCTTATGGGGGGAAAACAGAGTCTCCTTGAATGTTAATGTTTAAAAACTGCTATCTTAAAAGGACTTCATTCCACAGAAAGATTATTGTAAGCACTCCTTTTACGTCGGACTATGTGCAAGAGGTAGACTAGCATGATCAAAGTTGCATAACTAAACAGACTTTTACTATTTATATACTGGGAATGCGCGGTAAATGTAATTATTGCTTTTGACTTTTTTGTGTATAACGTACATTATTATAATTAACACCTATCTAGAGATTTGTGATGTGCCTGGGTGTTATAATGGCTACACGAAGGTAAGGTGGACTATTTACACTAAGGGTGAGTGATAAGGGTCTGAATCACAGGTGTCAACCTCGGTAAGGCGATGACACATGTGTTGTCAGACAGATTACATTGTATGTAATAATCAATGAAGCGTCCAGTGAAACTGTCAGGTGACCAGCGGAGTCTTACAACACAAAAGATTACGATCCAATATATCATATAGATACAGTATCATCCAATGACTTCTGTTCGTTAATTTAGATAGAGCTTAAAAGTTTTGAGAGAAACCTAAATGTCACTCTGTACGCAATTTGAAAGAAATTTGATACAAATGCAACCTCATTCTTAGGCAACCCATTCTCTAGTAATTACACAATTACACAAATTTTTAATGTTTTTTTATTTTATTTATTGCCACCTTTTCAGAAATTGGTAATGAAGCAACACATTTTGTTTTTCTTCTCACAAATTGTCCTCAACAAAGGATTTAAAATTCAAAATTCATTTCCCAAAACCGTGAAATAAATAAGCTATGACTGCTAGCCACGTATTGTCACAGCTCAGAGCAGATATGTCATATGTGGAAATGACAACAAGTGTCAATACACAACTACAAAAAATGGAGGAAATACCTGTCGACAGATGATAAACCTTGTTACCGGTGAGATTGGTTCTCAGCTGTACAATTTACCATGTCTCCAATACTTCTCGATTTCTGTCAACTTTTTACCGCCTACCTTGTATCCATGCCCCGTAGAAAAGGCAAAGCAGGTGACATCAAAATTAACAACTCACCGAAACTTTGCGTCAAACTTAACATATGTCACTGTATGGTCTTCAATGTTAGTAGAAAGGTCAGTGAATCAAGATGTATTTGTTTGTCTGGATTTGTGTTAAATCCAAACAGTCAATGAACCCTGATGTTCTAGGTTCAAGCTCCGACTACTAGAATTGGTGGCCATCTGAGTAACAGCAATTTTGATCTCCTGTATTTTTGTGACAATCCAAGTTTCACCACTTTTGACTACTAAAACAGGTGACAATCACAGTTACAGCACAATTAATCACCAGTTTGGAGGCTTTCAGAGCTACATTGCTTTTTAATGCCTGTATTTTTAAGAAACCAATCCAAAATGTGTCTTCAGAGGTAAATGAGTTAAACACATCCTTAACAAAAACAAGAGAGTGAAGGGCCTGAAAGGTCACAAGTGTTGTAAATAGAGCTGTTTCTGTTGTTGCCATACAACATGGGTAGTCATTTATACAAAGTAAAACACTACATGTAACGCAACTGTGGATTTGCCGACAAAAGGATGTTTACGAAAGTGACAAATATATATCATAGTATAAACTGTATGGTCGACCCGATATCCCCATATATATCCAAAACACGGGCAGTCTGGATTGGTAGTAAAAGATTTAGGGATGACACCTTCCTCCCAGAACTTAACTTGCAATGGGGCCAAATTACACTACATGTGAATAGCAGAGTTAGGGACACACATTATACAACTTTATACAAATTACACTACATGTGAATGCCAGCGTTAGGGACACAAGTTATACAACTTCATACAAATTACACTACATGTGGATACGAGAGTAAGGGACACAAGTTATACAACTTTATACAAATTACACTCCATGTGAATACCAGAGTTATAGGGACACAAGTTATACAAATTTATACAAATTACACTACATTTGGATACCAGAGTAAGGGACACGAGTTATACAACTTTATACAAATTACACTACATGTGGATACCAGAGTAAGGGACACAAGTTATACAACTTTATACAATTACACTACATGTGGATAGCAGAGTTAGGGACACAACTTATACAACTTTATACAAATTACACTACATGTGGATACCAGAGTTAGGGACACACGTTATACAACTTTATACTTTCTAGAATAATTATTCTGGGGATACAAATTTTTCTCTTATTATGTGAAAGGAACTGTCACTCAAAACTATGTAGATTCTGAATATATTACACTTAGTACAATTCAAAGGCAGTGTTAACTAGATAACAGCATTGTATTGCATATCTACTGAGTTTTACAGACTATCAAAATGATTGTTAAGTGTTGAAGTCAGTGAGAACCTAGTTTTATCCACACTTTAGCCTGATCCACACCTGAATTATCTCCCCTGTATGTACAACAATGGTTCCATTTATACAGTTACAACAAAATAGTTAAATAGGACTTTTGACACTGAATATTTAGTTCATTTTCAGATTATATTCTAGGTCCAAAAAAGATTAAAAAGCTTTTTGTCAAATGTTTAAGGTTTAGGCTTTATAGGGTTTAGCTGGATAAATATTTTTGAAGCAGAGCACTTTCCAGTAGAAAATATATCCGATATGGGAATTGATTTTATTAAAAAATTTAAGACTAGTGATATGTTTTGGAAGGATGTTTTTAAGGCATGGGTAAATGTTTCAGAAGTAACACAAGTAAAATCTATTAAGCAGTTCTTAACTCTCCCAATCTGGTATAACCCACTTTTTGGTATTGGCAAACAGTCTTTGTTTGTCCGAAAATGGTTTGATCGGGGTGTTAAAAATGTTTGTGATCTATTAGAGCAAAATAATGTTTTTTTAACTTTTGTAAATTTTAAACTGAAATACAATATAAACTCTGGAAACTTCTTGATTTATCATAGTATATGCCAGTCTATTAGGCAATGTTGTAAACAATTAAATTATAACTTAACTGCAGAAACAACTTTGGAGAGGCCCTTCATACCAAGTCATATTTATATTATCATAAAGAAAGAAAAAGGTTGTAAAGACATGTATGACATATTAAATAGTAAATTTAAATTAGTAAATACAGCTGAAAGAAAATGGATATTGAAAGAAAATTTTAGAAATATAAATTGGAAAAATTCATATAGTATTGTCTTTAAAGTTACAAAAGACACAACACTGCAATGGTTTCAATACATATTACAAAATTGTATCCTCCCAATTAAAAACTTTTTAAATACTATTGGGGTGTCAAATGACAATATCTGTAATATGTGTAAAATACAAATAGAAACTACCAACATCTATTCTGGGAATGTCCCCAGTCCTTAAAGCTATGGCAAGATTTAAAAGAGAGATTATTTAGCAAAATAAGGAAAATCATTGATTTTAAGTTGGAAACAATACTTTTTGGAATTACTGAAAATGCTCCTATGCCCATTAACTATATTATTTTGTATACAAAATATTATATATATACTGTTTCCAGAAAAAAACAGAAGCTAAGTTTAAATGGTTTGAATGAGTTTCTTGCATTCAGATTAGTAGAGTGCATGTTTTTTCTGGTGCTTATATGGATACATGCAATAATGTGCATGTATGTTTGTATTTACATGCATGTGTACGTATGTAAGTGCATGCAGACTTGCTGATGTTAGTGTGTATGTACGTGCATGTGTATGCATGTATGTATATACATATGTAGGTCGTAGGAGTGTATGTAATTATGTACGTATGTATATGTGTGGGTATAAGTGTTTTGTTTATGTGTAAACACGTCTGGATGTGTGTGCTGTGTGTGAAATGTGGTACATGTAGTATGTTCTTGTTCTGTAGATGTCCAATACTCTATGTAGAAATGTTTTGTTTCCCAATCAAATTTCTGAATGTTATATATTGATGAAAAAATGTTATGAAATTGAAATATTTGAATTTAGATAAAATTAACAGAGAAAAATGAATGAGAGCCCTCCTGTGTGAGGACACCATATTGTTTAGGGGACTGACTCCAGGGCTCCCCAACCCTGGCAGTTCCAATCAATTTATTTATATATATCTGTATATATAATATTTGGCTGGGGGAAATAAAATATTTGAAAAAAAAACAAAAAAAAAACAAGGTTTAGGCTTTTAGGCAGTTTTATGAGAGTGCGGCATTTGTGTGGACAATAACCTTAGCTATGTTATTTTATGGGCTGAAAATGGTAAATTGGAATGAGTTTAAACATTTTGAACAGGTTTTTGTTATAGTTTTGGAATATATTACATTGTGCAATAGTTTTCGTCATTGCAGTGTTGACTACCTCGCCAGATATATGGCTTACACATTTATACGCAGTGACAAGCACAGGGGTTGAAACATTTCTTTTGTATTTTAAAGTCAAAACACTGTTTGTGATGTAACAAGTAAAACATGGTCATCTTTTAACATAAAACTGAAGCCAACAGGTAAATCCAGATATATTCATAACTTGCTCTGCTACATTTTTATGATGGTATAGAGAACCTACATCACCTAATATTATGGTCTTACAAAATGGACTTCAAACTTGACATATGTCATAAACAGACATGCGATGCTGATCTCCAACTCTTCTTGTTAGTATTAGAGTTTTGAGTAAATATCTTTGCACAAAACACATACACATGTATGACCTAACCAAAGTGGATGTCATTTGAAATCTATCTTTTTTCTGTCTACAATTCTTTAAACTAGAAAGCCTACCTTGTAATGTTTCCAGGGGAAGCCAAGTTTTCGTTGTTCTCCAAAGATAGAACCAAAGATAGACATGTTTGAGTCACTGTTTCTGTCCTAATACACTCACTTCATCTCTCTGTCAAGTGTTCAATTAACCAGTCGAAACATTAAAGTACACTTAATTAGGAACAAACTTCAGGGAAAAAATCCATTAGCATGTCTGGAGATCGCATTGATATACAGTCAAACTGCACAGGAAGCGTGTTTTTTCGAGTGGTTCAAGTTTGGATGTTGTAACTGTGTGTTAAGTAACGTATAACTATCAGGGTGTAGACATGATAAGCTACATAGACAACACAAGCATCTCAGAGATCCAGCGTTCTACAGATAGGTCAGACAACACAAGCATCTCAGAGATCCAGCGTTCTACAGATAGGTCGTAATGATGTTTGTTTCTTATCTCTATCACTTTCCATCATGTTTGATACCACGGTTTGTAATGTAATCCCACCCGTCACCCGGCCACCAGACAGTGAGTAGGCCGTCAAGAAACTCACGATATTCCGACTTTGTCATTCCTGACTCGTAGGGCATAACCATGGAACATACTGCCCTGTTCAAGGTTGTTTCTATTTAAAATTAAAATTTCAAAGTTTTAACATAAAATTGAAAATCAAACGTTTATGACAGAACGATTAACTCATTCACCCCTGAAATTTCATATAAATAATTGAGTTAAACACATCCTTAACAAAAACAAGAGAGTGAAGGGCCTGAAAGGTCACAAGTGTTGTAAATAGAGCTGTTTCTGTTGTTGCCATACAACATAGATAGTCATTTATACAAAGTAAAATACTACATGTAACACAACTGTGGATTTGCCGACAAAATGATGTTTAGGAAAGTGACAAATATATATCATAGTATAAACTGTATGGTCGACCTGATATCCCCATATATATCCAAAACATGGGCAGTCTGGATTGGTAGTAAAAAAATTAGTGATGACACCTTCCTCCCAGAACTTAACTTGCAATGGGGCAGACACAAATTCACACTTTTAGGGATTGATTTTCATGTTGACTTGCATGAGAAACCAAAAATGAACTTTGACCAAAAATTGATAAAATTGAAGTCATTGATAAAAACCTGGACAAGAAGAAAGTTAACTCCAATTGGTAGAATCCATATTATTAAATCACTTCTCGTTTCACAATTCAACCATCTATTTATAGCACTGCCAAATCCTGATGAACATTTTCTTTCAAAACTTAATTATATATTCGTTTTGAATTTTTGTGGAACAGCAAAACAGACAAAGTCAAAAGAGAAGTTATTATCCAAGAATACCTTAACAGTGGTTTAAAAATGATTAATTTAAAAGCATTTATAGATTCAATAAAATTATCTTGGATCAGAAAGCTTTTTCAGACCACAGCTAAATGGCAAGCTATTTTAAAAAGATCTACTAGCCAACTGTGGCAATGATTTTGTGCAAAACTGTCTAAAAGTGTAGAAATACTTTCTGGGTTGATGTTTTCAAAGCTTGGTACCGTTTTAATTTATAAATTGAAAAATATAGTCTTATGAAGGATTCTATATTAAAAACACCATTATGGTTTAACAGAAATATAGCTGTTGGTCAGAAATCAGTATTTTTTAAGAATTTTTATGATTATGACAAAAATATTATAACTATAAATGACTTGATAACAGATCAGAATACTGGAAGCTTTCACAGTTTCCAGGAGATTATTCACGCATATCAGGTAAAAACAAATTTCCTCCAGTATCATAGCATTTTGTCAGCAGTGAGAAAGTTTATATCTTCAAATGAAATCCCTGAACTCAAACTTCCATATCCTTTTTTTACCAATGAACATTGAGTTATTTCTGAAAAATAGAAAAGGCTCGAAAGATTTCTATAATATTTTTATAAAAAATAATACTGTACCAACAGGTTAAAATAAGTGGAACAAAGTCTTCGACTTGAATGATTCAACATGGGGTCGAATATACAAGATTCCCTTCAGTGTTACAAAAAACACCAAACTCCAATGGTTTCAGTACAGAGTTAATCACCATATTTTAGCCACAAACTCTTTTCTCTTTAAAACACATCTAGTTATTTCTCCTCTCTGTACTCTATGTAACTCTGAAAATGAAACTTATGTATGTCCTCCGGGAATGTTAAGAAGTCAAGAATTTACTAGATAGTCTAAGATTTCTACTAGATGCTCTTTTCATCCCATTTGATTTCAATAATCAATCCTATATTTTTGGATTTTTATCTCAAAATTTCAATAACTGCAAAGTTGATAATGAAATGATCCTTGTTATAAAACAGTATATTTACAAAATGTGATGCTTTCATAACTCCCTCAACATCAATGGACTTATTGATGCATTAAAACAAGTTTATGACTTGCAAAACTTTGCTAACAGCAACGGGGAAGCTGACAGGAAACTGGAAATTGTTTAACATTATTTAATTTTGGGTCTGCATGGGTCTTTTCATATACATTTGTACCATCAATCTGTAATCACATGAGGGTAATTCCTACCAAGACTGAAAAAAATCCCACAGAAAGTAAACGAACATTTAAAATGGTGCAGCCATGTTTTCAAGTGTGACATTATTAGGAATATGATGCAAAAGATTAGTTATAGGCTATAATATCCCCAACTGTTTTGATGCAGTAATGTTTTCGTAGTTGTACACTGTTTTAAAATGTAACAAGGCATCACAAGTGATACAAATCCCCTGGCATTCACACATGTGACATGTGTAAGAGGAAATGAAGTCGCTAGAGCGATGACAAAGGTTTTTGTAAAAATAGGAAAAGTGACCTTGACCTTTAACGTAGTAACCTGAAACGCGAAATTGTTCAAAGTATTGTCATACTAAACACTGATATCACCATACTAAACACTGATATCACCATACTAAACACTGATATCACCATACTAAACACTGATATCACCATACTAAACACTGATATCACGTCTACTAAACACTGATATCAAGTATCATGGCAACCTCAAGGCATTGCCATACCAAACACTTGTAGGAAGTTTCACAAAATTCCGTTGCGAAACGAAGTCACTAGAGCGATGACAAAGTTTTTTCTAAAAATAGTAACAGTGACCATAACCTCCAACGTAGAAAGCCAAAGTGAGAACTTATTCAAGGTATTTTCATTCTTAACACTTGTATGAAGTTTCATGAAATTCCATTGAGGAATGAAGTCGCGAGCAACGACAAAGAGTGCTTACATACGTACAATCGTACATTCGGGTGGAATCCTATATATCCCCTGGAACTTTTATTAGGGGATAATAAATAGAAAACTGAATAGTTTTCCTATAGAATATACCATATAATTTGTACTCGTATGGCAGAAATTATACCAACATTTTTACTTGTGCTTCGCACTGACATGAAAAATATCTGCCGAACTCAAGAAATATGGTTTCCAATGAGAAACCATTAACTATCCTCTATTTCCCTACATAAACTACAGTAAAGTACCCCTACCCAGGGCGGAATGAGTGACCGGTGTGGCATGGTATTAATTGTGAAGCATGTTGAAATGTAATATAAACCACGCTTCATTTCACCCTTGTGGTAGTATGAACTGCCCCATAGTTTCACTTTACCATAATGGTGAAATGAAGCCCGAAACTATTTGTTTTTATATTTGACATCTTTTCATCAATTCTGTTTTAAATTAACATCAATTTGTTGTCCTATGTAAGACGATACCAAACATAAGGTCTAGGTAGAGAACTTCAATATTGGGCAGAGCGAGGGTAATGATACTCACAATTGTGATAAAGCTACTAAAGGCTATATGATCCCTTCCCTCCGCGTATTTTCCTGGGGTTAATTCTGCCCAAAATGTAACAAAACATTGAACACCTGCCCAAAAAAATAGTGAAAGTGAGAGTCTCCAAAACAGCATTTTCTTAACCAAAAGACAACTTTAAAATCCTTTACAACTTCATTAAAGTTAATGGCTGTCAATTGGCCATGATTCCTTTCTGAAATATGAACAATTAATTATAGCAAACATTAACTTACAACCAAAATGGGAACATTTTTTTTTTTAACACTGATAATCCAAAATGGCTAAACCTATGATGAACATGGATTTGTTATAAACCTTGAATCGGTTCAGTTTTTCCAAACTGCAGATTGCAATGCAATGCATAGTCCCCCACCGGTAATGATTTCTATATTTAACAAACAGTACACTTAATTATGTCTGGATGTACCTACTGTTAGGAAAGTATCCTGAAAATACATAATTCTTGTACTCGGCCTCTCTCTCAGACAGGAAGACAGAAGGACAGACGGACGGAATCCAAACCTATAGTCCACCCCACCCACCCCTGGAACCAGTTTGAGACTAATATCCACATGCTGTTTGAGTCCATACAAAGTTCAACCCTAAGAATGATCAGAGTCCTATTTCACCATCACAAATACGATTATTACAAAAGCAGGTAATTACAACAGGTAAGTTGACGCCAAACACCTGAGATTCCTATACGTTATTAAACTAATGATCTTCCGACCCATAATGAATATCAACTTACCTATCATAGTTCATCAGGTATTATAATGGTTACTAAGCAACATGTCTCATTACTTATAAACCATGGCAACAACCTGTTGTACCTCTACACATCGATTACACCATACATAAGACTCTCGTATTTCTGGTACCTTTGAATAAGGTCATTACTGGATGGAGTTGGCTCCATTTTCAAAATCAATGATCATTGAACTTGCAACCAGAATGTACAATAAGATATTCAGATCAGAGAAAAGCTAATGGGGTTTTACCATTTTTTAAGCCTACTTATCCTACCTTGCATAGTTTATGAATTAACAAGACAATTCGGCGAATTATAGTCCCCAAACCAATGTGAAATGCACATATGATAAATTTGTGCAGGAACTAATTCTATATATGAATGTTTGACAGACCCACCGAATTCAATAAAGAATAGTGTCAGTGACCTGGTCAAAAACAGAGTAACCTACTTTGATATATGACACACCGCCTCACCAAGATGAACCCATACTCCAAGTATAAAGTTCCAGTGACTAGTAGTGTAGGATATAGAGCCAAGACAAACTTTTTTCTTTGATGCAGGTCAAAGATAAAATTATAGGTTAGAGTAATCTATTTTTAATACACGACACACTGCCTCACCAAGGTAAACCCATACCCTAAGTAAGAAGTTCCAGTGACTAGAAGTGTAGGAAATAGAGCCCGGACAAACTTTTTCTTTGATGTAGGTCAAAGGTCAAATTATAGGTCAGAGTGACCTACTTTTAATACACGACACACTGCCTCACCAAGGTGAACTCATATCCAAGTAAGAAGTTCCAGTGACTTGTAGTGTAGGAGATAGAGCCTGGACAAACTTTTTCTTTGATGGAGGTCAAAGGTCAAAATGTAGGTCAGAGTGATCTACTTTAAATACACGACACACCGCCTCACCACGGTGAAACTATACCCCAAGTATGAAGTTCCAGTGACAGGTAGTGTGGGAGATAGAGCCCGAGCAAACTTTAACTTTGATGTAGGTCAACGATCAAATTGTAAGTCAGAGTGACCTACTTTTGATACACGACACACCGCCTCACCAAGGTGAAACTATACCCCAAGTAAGAAGTTCCAGTGACTAGTAGTGTAGGAGATAGAGCCCAGGCAAACTTTTACTCCGATGTAGGTCAAAGGTCAAATTTTAAGTTAGAGTGACCTACTTTTGATACACGACACACCGCCTCACCAAGGTGAAACTATACCCCAAGTATGAAGTTCCAGTGACAGGTAGTGTAGGAGATAGAGCCCCGACAAGATAACGGAAGGACGGATGGTAGGACGAAAGGACAGACAGACACGACGCAAAACTATAGTACCCCCCAGTTCCTGGTGGGAGACTAAAAATGGAAATACAGAATACTCAATGTTATGTTCGAAAGAGGCAATCTCACTTATTTTGATGACTTCAAAATTTATAAGCTGAACTAGGGCCATGTAATTTCTATGTGTGGACACAGGAGAAGTCGTCTTCACAAAGGTGACCAAACAAGTGTCAATCAATAAACACATTACCAGGTACCTTTAGTTGTTGGTATTAATAATAATAACAATATACAACATTTATATAGCGCCTTATATAATTTGTAAAATTACTCTAAAGCGCTTTAGTATTGATACTCTTGTTAATCTGGGACTTGCATTCTCAATTAGATTTCACAGCTACCAAAGGAATAATGGGAAATTTAGATGACTTAATGATATTATATCGCAAGTACATGACATTATGCATTTATTGCCATGTGGTAGAGCAACATGATTCTTTGTTTTCTTGAAATCAGTTTGAGGTTTCACAAGTGCAAAGCCTGAATAAGTTATACCTGATTAATAAAAGGGTAACAAAGAATCATGTTTCCTTACTGTAAGGGCAATACAAATTCCTTACTGTAAAGGCAATACAAATTCCTTACTGTAAGGGCAATACAAATTCCTTACTATAAGGGTAATACAAATTCCTTACTGTAAGGGCAATACAAATTCCTTACTATAAGGGTAATACAAATTCCTTACAGTAAGGGTAATACAAATTCCTTACTGTAAGGGCAATACAATTAACTTACTGTAAGGGCAATACAAATTACTTACTGTAAGGGCAATACAAATTACTTACAGTAAGGGTAATACACATCCCTTACTGTAAGGGCAATACAAATTCCTTACAGTAAGGGCAATACAAATTACTTACTGTAAAGGCAATACAAATTCCTTACAGTAAGGGCAATACAAATTTCCTTACAGTAAGGGCAATACAAATTCCTTACAGTAAGGGCAATACAAATTACTTACTGTAAAGGCAATACAAAATCCTTACAGTAAGGGCACTACAAATTTCCTTACAGTAAGGGCAATACAAATTCCTTACAGTAAGGGAAATCTTATTATATTGATATGGAACAATTACACAAATGTGAAAATGATCAGGCTTCCATGTCAATGTTGTCATCTGCTTCTGGCACTCAAAACGTTCTAGAGAAAGGCTTCGAATAAGGGAAATTTGACTGAGTAAACTCAAGCTTGTGAAGGGAATACAGTATTTTATTTCCCCGTCATGTGATCAATATCATCCAATCAGACATGCTGTTATATAAATGAGGTATAATGACATTGTTTATGCCTTAGCATTAGTGAAATATGTCAAAAAACTGGAATGCGTTTACACTGTTACCAAATACAATACAAAGCATTATATATTTCAAATGCATGGTTGAAATGGATCTGAAATTGAAGTTTCAAGGGCCATAACTCCAGGGAAAAATAGTTGAATTGCAAATTCTTTTCTTTATGCACATCTGCATACGATGTATGTTCACTGTGCCAAACGTTTGTTTGCGGGTGCTATAATGAAAGGATGTGACAGAATTTTAAATTATTCAGGTATTAAAATGGTCACAGTGGAGATTTCCTGAAATTCTTGATCACGTAATAAAAGGATCTTTAAATTCTGATTTACATTTCATATGTGATTTATTTGAGCTAGCCTTTTATGACGAGTTTCATCAACCTTACATGAAACTAGTACAATAATTATATTGCTGCATGTAATACTAAATCTTACCAGTGCTAATGTAGACCTCGGTAGGGGAACAGTAAAATGTTTTCCTCTCCTCCACATGATGATTTCAGAAAAAAGTTTTTACAAAAATTGGCTTCCAGGTTTTTTAGACGCGTAAAATTCATCACATGTTTACCTCAGTTTGCAATTAGCCCCTGTCAAGTTTCCATGTAAATCCCAACATGACACGTTCTCCAGTAGTCTCTATGCTATTAACTAGGAATCCATGAATCTCATTAAAACATCACATTTATTTCTTCTGCTTTATGCAACTTCTTCCAGTAATGAATAAAAAGCTTTACAACAGTGAAAGCAGAAACTCCTTAGAATTTCAAGAACCCACAGATAAACCGTGGACACTGTACTGTGCTAGAATGGCCACCCCAGGTGAGGAACTCACCAACATTTAGGAAATATTGTTGTGCCTTTAAAGCAAGACCTCTTGAATCTTTCAAATCCACAAATTCCTTCATGCAGTGTAGGTGAAATCCACATCTTTTTGAGAGTTCCATAAACATTTTTTGAACTATTATTTCTTGAAGCTTGAACATTTCTCGTGGCAAAACACAATGGCAAAATCCACAAAAAAACAATTCCTGTAACAATAGCTCTTTTTCAAACTCGAAAATTAGGAAGTAAGAAAAGATAAGTTGTCTTTGATAACAAAATTAGTGTATTTCACAAAATCTAATACATTTGAGACATGTGTAAGTTTCTAAAAACCAGCACTTCCTGACTTAGGTAAAAGTAAATATAGAGGAGTAATCCAAGGACTATCCTCAAAATCTCATGCAATTAAAAAGTTACCTACACACACAATTGTCCTCATGCAAGATGATTTTCACTTTCAGTACATGTACAATACAGGTTTTTTCAAGAAGAGAAGAGTTCTTTCACAAGATGCAAAAAAAATGAATCACATTAAAACACAAAAGGAAATCAACCTGAACATTTTCTCCTGAACATATACAGCACTGATCTGTGTATCAGACAACAGGAGGTGAGCCTCTATTTGGACACGTCCTCTGTCAGACAGCGACCGGCACACTTTGATTTGTACTTCACAATCCAATGGTTCACGATGATTTTTGCCTCATTTAGGTTGATCAGAGGTTTGACATCAGGAACAGATAGGCCTTGTTAGCTTTATACATACTGCAGGGTTGTGATATACATATAGTTGATCAGAGATTTGACATCAGGAACAGATAGGCCCTGTTAGCTTTATACATACTGCAGGGTTTTGATATACATAGTGTTGATCAGAGGTTTGACATCAGGAACAGATATGCCCTGTTAGCTTTATACATACTGCGGGGTTGTGATATATATAGTGACAGCTGTCACTACTTTACTGCGCTGTTGTGATATACATAGTGTTGATCAGATGTTTGACATCAGGAACAGATAGGCCTTGTTAGCTTTATTCATACTGCGGTGTTGTGATATACATAGAGTTGATCAGATGTTTGACATCAGGAACAGATAGGCCTTGTTAGCTTTATACAAGTGTTGATCAGAGGTTCGACATCAGGAACAGATAGGCCCTGTTAGCTTTATACATACTGCAGGGTTGTAATATACATAGTGTTGATCAGAGGTTTGACATCAGGAACAGATAGGCCCCGTTAGCTTTATACATACTGCGGGTTGTGATATACATAGTGTTGATCAGAGGCTTGACATCAGGAACAGATAGGCCCTGTTAGCTTTATGCATCCTCCGGGTTGTGATATACATAGTGTTGATCAGAGGTAAGACATCAGGAACAGATAGGCCCTGTTAGCTTTATGCATCCTCCGGGTTGTGATATACATAGTGTTGATCAGAGGTAAGACATCAGGAACAGATAGGCCCTTTTAGCTTTATACATACTGCAGGGTTGTAATATACATAGTGTTGATCAGAGGTTTGACATCAGGAACAGATAGGCCCCGTTAGCTTTATACATACTGCGGGTTGTGATATACATAGTGTTGATCAGAGGTTTGACATCAGGAACAGATAGGCCTTGTTAGCTTTATACATACTGCGGTGTTGTGATATACATAGAGTTGATCAGAGGTTTGACATCAGGAACAGATAGGCCCTGTTAGCTATATACATACTGCGGGTTGTGATATACATAGTGTTGATCAGAGGTTCGACATCAGGAACAGATAGGCCCTGTTAGCTTTATAAATACTGCAGGGTTGTAATATACATAGTGTTGATCAGAACATACTGCAGGGTTGTGATATACATAGTGTTGATCAGAGGTTTGACATCAGGAACAGATAGGCCCCGTTAGCTTTATACATACTGCGGGTTGTGATATACATAGCGTTGATCAGAGGTTTGACATCAGGAACAGATAGGCCCCGTTAGCTTTATACATACTGCGGGTTGTGATATACATAGTGGTGATCAGAGGTTTGACATCAGGAACAGATAGGCCCCGTTAGCTTTATACATACTGCGGGTTGTGATATATATAGTGTTGATCAGAGGTTTGACATCAGGAACAGATAGGCCTTGTTAACTTTATACATACTGCAGAGTTGTGATATACATAGTGTTTATCAGAGGTTTGACATCAGGAACAGATAGGCCTTGTTAGCTTTATACACACTGCGGGGTTGTGATATATATAGTGACAGCTGTCACTACTTTACATGTACTGCAGAGTTGTGATGTAAATATTGCCTAGCTTCTTTATAGCGCAGAGTTGTGATGTAAATATTGCCTAGCTACTTTATAGCGCAGAGTTGTGATGTAAATATTGCCTAGCTACTTAGGCAGAGTTGTGATGTAAATATTGCCTAGCTACTTTATAGCGCAGAGTTGTGATGTAAATAATACATAGTGTTGATCAGAGGTAAGACATCAGGAACAGATAGGCCCTGTTAGCTTTATGCATACTGCGGTGTTGTGATATACATAGTGTTGATCAGACCATACTGCGGGGTTGTGATATATATAGTGTTGATCATACGTTTTACATCAGGAACAGATAGGCCTTGTTAGATTTATACATACTGCGGGGTTGTGATATATATAGTGTTTATCAGAGGTTTGACATCAGGAACAGATAGGCCTTGTTAGCGTTATACATACTGCGGGGTTGTGATATACATAGTGTTGATCAGAACATACTGCGGGGTTGGGATATATATAGTGTTGATCAGACGTTTTACATCAGGAACAGATAGGCCTTGCTAGCTTTATACATACTGCGGGGTTGTGATATATATAGTGTTTATCAGAGGTTTGACATCAGGAACAGATAGGCCTTGTTAGCGTTATACATACTGCGGGGTTGTGATATACATAGTGTTGATCAGAACATACTGCTGGGTTGTGATATATATAGTGTTGATCAGACGTTTTACATCAGGAACAGATAGGCCTTGGTAGCTTTATACATACTGCGGGGTTGTGATATATATAGTGACAGCTGTCACTACTTTACATGTACTGCAGAGTTGTGATGTAAATATTGCCTAGCTTCTTTATAGCGCAGAGTTGTGATGTAAATATTGCCTAGCTACTTTATAGCGCAGAGTTGTGATGTAAATAATACATAGTGTTGATCAGAGGTAAGACATCAGGAACAGATAGGCCCTGTTAGCTTTATACATACTGCGGTGTTGTGATATACATAGTGTTGATCAGAACATACTGCGGGGTTGTGATATATATAGTGTTGATCAGACGTTTTACATCAGGAACAGATAGGCCTTGTTAGCTTTATACATACTGCGGGGTTGTGATATATATAGTGACAGCTGTCACTACTTTACATGTACTGCAGAGTTGTGATGTAAATATTGCCTAGCTTCTTTATAGCGCAGAGTTGTGATGTAAATATTGCCTAGCTACTTTATAGCGCAGAGTTGTGATGTAAATATTGCCTAGCTACTTTATAGCGCAGAGTTGTGATGTAAATATTGCCTAGCTACTTTATACCGTGGAGTTGTGATGTAAACCAGATAAGCCACTTTTAATTTTCCCATAAGGCACTGAAATGTCATTTTTCCTCTAAGAAGTGAGGTTAAAAAATATTTATCGAAGACAATTATTTAAGAACTTTTTATGTTTTATTCACAAAATTCTTAATTGCTACTTCATACTTTTCATTTCTGATATAATAATGAGAAGAACAATTGATAATATTTCTTGTTATTGTTTTTAATTCAAATAATGGCAAAAAATAAATTTGTTATTTATAAAGATAAAAAAGATAAAATAAACATGAAATACACATAACTTTATGCTGATTTTAGTGCAACCATCATAGGGAAGGGAACAGCAAAATTAACAAGATGATGATACCAATCAATTATACTTCATAATTAAGATTGAATGAAGTTGTGTATATAAGAAAATAGACACAGGAAATTCTAAAGTAAAATTTTGCAACACTGAAAAGAAAAAAACATGAACATCCATATGATTGATTGATAAGATGACCTTTGACCTCATCCATTACCTCAGAGGCATATGTTCGAACAACAGAAATTTCTCACTGTAAACTTCACACTCTCAGTCACCATTACAGATGTAATTAACACCAGGCATTGAACACCATGCAACAGTTAGTACAGCCATTAACACAGTGCACTAAACAGTCACCACAGCCATCAACACCGTGCACTGAACAGTCACACAGCCATTAACACGTTGCACTGAGCAGTCACCACAGCCATTAACGAGGTGCACTGAGCAGTCATCACAGCCATTAACACGGCGCACGGAACATTCACCGCAGCCATTAACACCGTGCACTGAACAGTCACCACAGCCATTAACACGTTGCACTGAGCAGTCACCAAAGCCATTAACACGGTGCACTGAGCAGGCACCACAGCTATTAACACAGTGCACTGAACAGTCACCACAGCCATTAACACGGCGCACTGAGCAGTCACCACAGCTATTAACACAGTGCACTGAACAGTCACCACAGCCATTAACACGGTGCACTGAGCAGTCACCACAGCTATTAACACAGTGCACTGAACAGTCACCACAGCCATTAACACGGCACACTGAGCAGTCACCACAGCCATTAACACAGTGCACTGAACAGTCACCACAGTAATTAGTGCGGTGCACTGAACATTCACCACAGCCATTAACACGGTGCACTGAGCTGTCACCACAGCCATAATAACACAGTGCACTGAACAGTCACCATAGCCATTAACAGCGCACTGAGCAGTCACCACAGCCATTAACACGGGGCACTGAGCTGTCACCACAGTAATTAGTGCGGTGCACTGAACATTCACCACAGCCATTAACACGCGCACTGAACAGTCACCACAGCCATTAAAACGGCGCACTGAGCTGTCACCAAAGCCATTAACATGGTGCACTGAGCAGTCACCACAGTTATTAACAGCGCACTGAGCAGTCACCACAGCTATTAGCACGGTGCACTGAGCAGTCACTACAGCCATTAACACGGTGCACTGAGCAGTCACCACAGCCATTAACACGGTGCGCTGAGCAGTCACTACAGCCATTAACACGGTGCGCTGAGCAGTCACCACAGCCATTAACATGGCACACTAAACTGTCACCACAGCTATTAACAGCGCACTGAGCAGTCACCACAGCTATTAACACGGTGCACTGAGCAGTCACTACAGCTATTAACGGCGCACTGAGCAGTCACCACAGCTATTAACACGGTGCACTGAACAGTCACCACAGCCATTAACACGGCGCACTGAGCTGTCACCAAAGCCATTAACACGGTGCACTGAGCAGTCACCACAGCCATTAACACGGTGCGCTAAGCAGTCACCACAGTCATTAACACGGCACGCTAAACTGTCACCACAGCTATTAACAGCGCACTGAGCAGTCACCACAGCTATTAACACGGTGCACTGAGCAGTCACCACAGCTATTAACACGGTGCACTGAGCAGTCACCACAGCCATTAACACAGTGCACTGAGCAGTCACCACAGTAATAAGTGCGGTGCACTGAACAGTCACCACAGCCATTAACACCGTGCACTGAACAGTCACCACAGCCATTAACACGGCGCACTGAGCAGTCACCACAGCCATTAACACGGTGCACTGAGCAGTCACCACAGCCATTAACACGGTGCACTGAGCAGTCACCACAGCCATTAACACGGTGCACTGAGCAGTCACCACAGCCATTAACACAGTGCACTGAGCAGTCACCACAGTAATAAGTGCGGTGCACTGAACAGTCACCACAGCCATTAACACCGTGCACTGAACAGTCACCACAGCCATTAACACGGCGCACTGAGCAGTCACCACAGCCATTAACACGGCGCACTGAGCAGTCACCACAGCCATTAACACGGTGCACTGAGCAGTCACCACAGCCATTAACACGGTGCACTGAGCAGTCACCACAGCCATTAACACGGTGCACTGAGCAGTCACCACAGCCATTAACACAGTGCACTGAGCAGTCACCACAGTAATAAGTGCGGTGCACTGAACAGTCACCACAGCCATTAACACCGCGCACTGAACAGTCACCACAGCCATTAACACGGCGCACTGAGCAGTCACCACAGCCATTAACACGGCGCACTGAGCAGTCACCACAGCCATTAACACGGTGCACTGAGCAGTCACCACAGCCATTAACACGGTGCACTGAGCAGTCACCACAGCCATTAACACGGTGCACTGAGCAGTCACCACAGCCATTAACACAGTGCACTGAGCAGTCACCACAGTAATAAGTGCGGTGCACTGAACAGTCACCACAGCCATTAACACCGTGCACTGAACAGTCACCACAGCCATTAACACGGCGCACTGAGCAGTCACCACAGCCATTAACACGGCGCACTGAGCAGTCACCACAGCCATTAACACGGTGCACTGAGCAGTCACCACAGCCATTAACACGGTGCACTGAGCAGTCACCACAGCCATTAACACGGTGCACTGAGCAGTCACCACAGCCATTAACACGGTGCACTGAGCAGTCACCACAGCCATTAACACGGTGCACTGAGCAGTCACCACAGCCATTAACACGGTGCACTGAGCAGTCACCACAGCCATTAACACGGTGCACTGAGCAGTCACCACAGCCATTAACACGGTGCACTGAGCAGTCACCACAGCCATTAACACGGTGCACTGAGCAGTCACCACAGCCATTAACACGGTGCACTGAGCAGTCACCACAGCCATTAACACGGTGCACTGAGCAGTCACCACAGCCATTAACACGGTGCACTGAGCAGTCACCACAGCCATTAACACGGTGCACTGAGCAGTCACCACAGCCATTAACACGGTGCACTGAGCAGTCACCACAGCCATTAACACGGTGCACTGAGCAGTCACCACAGCCATTAACACGGCGCACTGAGCAGTCACCACAGCCATTAACACGGCGCACTGAGCAGTCACCACAGCCATTAACACGGTGCACTGAGCAGTCACCACAGCCATTAACACGGTGCACTGAGCAGTCACCACAGCCATTAACACGGCGCACTGAGCAGTCACCACAGCCATTAACACGGTGCACTGAGCAGTCACCACAGCCATTAACACGGCGCACTGAGCAGTCACCACAGCCATTAACACGGTGCACTGAGCAGTCACCACAGCCATTAACACGGTGCACTGAGCAGTCACCACAGCCATTAACACGGTGCACTGAGCAGTCACCACAGCCATTAACACGGTGCACTGAGCAGTCACCACAGCCATTAACACGGCGCACTGAGCAGTCACCACAGCCATTAACACGGTGCACTGAGCAGTCACCACAGCCATTAACACGGTGCACTGAGCAGTCACCACAGCCATTAACACGGTGCACTGAGCAGTCACCACAGCCATTAACACGGTGCACTGAGCAGTCACCACAGCCATTAACACGGTGCACTGAGCAGTCACCACAGCCATTAACACGGTGCACTGAGCAGTCACCACAGCCATTAACACGGTGCACTGAGCAGTCACCAAAGCCATTAACACGGTGCACTGAGCAGTCGCCACAGCCATTAACACGGTGCACTGAACAGTCACCACAGCTATTAACAGCGCACTGAGCAGTCACCACAGCCATTAACACAGTGCACTGAGCAGTCACCAGTCATTTAAGCTGCTAATTTACATGTACATCTTTGTGTTTCCCCATTAAACTTCATACAGGTATCATTAAAAGTGTTTTGCCATCATAGGGGTCTTCCATTAGAGTGACCTTCCATAAGAGTTATCTCCCATTTGGTCTCCCTCTAGAGAATTTGTCTGAATCAAATGAATGCTTTTTAAAGTTATTTTGATACATGAAAAGGGAAAGATAATAGAGCAGTTTCAGTCGCGTTAACACACTTTCTCTCTCATTGAAAATGTGGAATGAGGGCGATCTCCCATGTTGGAGATTTCAGAGGTTGACACTTCCATTGATGATACATACATCAGCAACAACCAGTAATTATTCCAATACATATTCAATAAGTTCAGAAAGACGGTGTAGTGTATATTAGATATACTACAAACATTAGAGCAGAGACATTGCAACCCTGAGTACCAGACTTGCGTTGATTCCTTTGTAACATGTTACGAAATTGTCTTGGTTTTTGTGTACAACACCTCGGGTATTTAGTAAGCCTGACATTAATATACAAACTTTCCTCTCATCTATGTTCTTATAAAGCGGTCCTTAACATGTATGATGTTCATATACTTATACTATTTAGCCAGGTGGCATAGGACTAGTAGTTAGCGCCTGATAAGGCAGCTCCTGTGAATTCCTTAATATTGTATTGATTAATACAGATGCTAATTGTGTTGACTGTATAAAATTGTATATCTTTGTACTGTAAAGCACTTTAGAGTGGCTTATGTTAGCTAGATAGGGCGCTAAATAAAATGTTGTATATTTATTTATTTATTTTCTTTATACTCCATATCAGAGCCGTGGACAAAGGCTGATAGTAAATTAAGTATCAATATGGTGTCTCCAGTATATCAGAGCCGTGGACTAAGGCTGATAGGACATTCAGTATCAATATGATGTCTCCAGTATATCAGAGACGTGGACTAAGGCTGATAGGACATTCAGTATCAATATGGTGTCTCCAGTATATCAGAGCCGTGGACTAAGGCTGATGGACATTCAGTATCAATATGATGTCTCCAGCCTATCAGAGCCATGGACTAAGGCTGATAGGACATTCAGTATCAATATGATGTCTCCAGTATATCAGAGCCGTGGACAAAGGCTGATAGGACATTAAGTATCAATATGATGTCTCCAGCCTATCAGAGCCGTGGACTAAGGTTGATAGGACATTCAGTATCAATATGATGTCTCCAGTATATCAGAGCCGTGGACTAAGGCTGATAGGATATTCAGTATCAATATGATGTCTCCAGCCTATCAGAGCCGTGGACTAAGGCTAATGGACATTCAGTATCAATATGATGTCTCCAGCCTGTCAGAGCTGTGGACTAAGGCTGATAGGACATTCAGTATCAATATGATGTCTCCAGTATATCAGAGCCGTGGACTAAGGCTGATAGGACATTAAGTATCAATATGATATCTCCAGCATATCAAAGCCGTGGACTAAGGCTGATAGGACATTCAGTATCAATATGATATCTCCAGCCTATCAGAGCCGTGGACTAAGGCTAATGGACATTCAGTATCAACATGATGTCTCCAGCCTATCAGAGCTGGGGACTAAGGCTGATAGGACATTCAGTATCAATATGATGTCTCCAGTATATCAGAGCCGTGGACTAAGGCTGATAGGACATTCAGTATCAATATGATGTCTCCAGCATATCAGAGCCGTGGACTAAGGCTGATAGGACATTCAGTATCAATATGATGTCTCCAGCCTATCAGAGCTGTGGACTAAGGCTGATGGACATTCAGTATCAACATGATGTCTCCAGCCTATCAGAGCTGTGGACTAAGGCTGATAGGACATTCAGCATCAATATGATGTCTCCAGCCTATCAGATCCGTGGACTAAGGCTGATAGGACATTCAGCATCAATATGATGTCTCCAGCCTATCAGAGCTGTGGACTAAGGCTGATGGACATTCAGTATCAATATGATGTCCCCAGCCTATCAGAGCTGTGGACTAAGGCTGATAGGACATTCAGTATCAATATGATGTCTCCAGCCTATCAGAGCCGTGGACAAAGGCTGATAGGACATTCAGTATCAATATGCTGCTTTGCTACTTTTCTGTAATAAAAAGCTATTTATCCACACCATACATCATACAATGTAAACAAGAGGCCCAGAGGGCCTGTATCGCTCACCTGAATATGTTTAAAATAATTGGCATGAAGTAAAGATAAAGCACTCCATGGTAGGTGCTGTAAGTACATATGAAATTTCAGAAAGATCCATCCAGTACTTGATATTTAGCCAGAAAAAACTTCAAACAGAGCCCCACCCCTATGCCCCTAAGGGGGTGTGTGTGTGTGTCATACCCACCGTTTATACAAAATTGAGTCCTCTTGACCCAAGAATGCTCTCCAGACTAAATAAGGATAAAATCCCTTAATCCCGATGGTCGAAGAAGGATTCTAAAGGTTTCACCTCTATTTCTCCTATTGGGCCCCACCATTCTGGCCCCTGGGAGACCACACCCACTGCTTATACAAAATTGAGTCCTCTTGACCCAAGAATGCTCTCCAGACTAAATAAGGATAAAATCCCTTAATCCCGATGGTCGAAGAAGGATTCTAAAGGTTTCACCTCTATTTCTCCTATTGGGCCCCACCATTCTGGCCCCTGGGAGACCACACCCACTGCTTATACAAAATTGAGTCCTCTTGACCCAAGAATGCTCTCCAGACTAAATAAGGATAAAATCCCTTAATCCCGATGGTCGAAGAAGGATTCTAAAGGTTTCACCTCTATTTCTCCTATTGGGCCCCGCCATTCTGGCCCCTGGGAGACCACACCCACTGCTTATACAAAATTGAGTCCTCTTGACCCAAGAATGCTCTCCAGACTAAATAAGGATAAAATCCCTTAATCCCGATGGTCGAAGAAGGATTCTAAAGGTTTCACCTCTATTTCTCCTATTGGGCCCCGCCATTCTGGCCCCTGGGAGACCACACCCACTGCTTATACAAAATTGAGTCCCCTTGGCCCAAGGATGCTCCAGACTAAATTAGGATAAAATCCCTTAATCCCTAGGGTAGAAGAAGGATTTTAAAGGTTTTACCTCTATTTCCCCTATTGGGCCCCGCCTCTCTGCCTCCAGGGGGGTTAGACACACCGTTTCTACAAAATTGGTTCCCCTTCACCCAAGGATGCTTCTGACCAAATATGGACAAAATCCTTTCATTCCTACAGAAGAAGGATTTTAAAGAATAATTTGCTATATTTCCCCTATTGGGCCCCGCCCCTCAGCCCCCAGGGGGGCCACACCCACCATTTATACAAAATTGAGTCCCCTTGACCCAAGGATGCTCCAGACTAAAATAGGATAAAATTCCTTAATCCCTACGGTAGAAGAAGGATTTTCAAGGTTTTACCTCTATTTCCCCTATTGGGCCCAGCCCCTCAGCCCCCAGGGGGGCCACACCCACCGTTTATACAAAATTGAGTCCTCTTGGCCTAAGGATACTCCAGACCAAATTTAGTGAAAAGTTGACGGACGGATGGACGACGGACGCTGCGGTATGGCATAAGCTCACCATGGTCCTTTGGACCAGGTGAGCTAATAAACCCAACGAAAAATATATAGTTAGGTGGGGGTGGGGTTGGGGGAGACTTCTGATACCTTGGTCATACTTAAATCCTGTCATGTAAGGAATTGGAATTCTGAATGATCTCCTATCAAGAAAACTGTGACACTTTTTATTAATTACAAATGCATGTTTCCTGGGTAATGTTTACCGAAAGAATGTCATTTTTCAGACGTACTTCCCTGTAGGATTAGTAAACGAGGGATTTTATTAATGAGGTTTTAACATTATCTGGTACTGACACTTGGTGTAAAATTTCTCAAAGGCAGCTTGGCCAAATACTGGAACAATCCTGATTTTCTTGTGTTGTCAAGTTTTATTGAAACATTCTATGAAAACTAAACATCAACAGTTCCATCATGACCTACTGATGTTCTAAAAGACCTTTTTGAATACCATTACCATACCAAGGGCGAAAACTCTGTATGCCCATTGCTAACAATCTTAAAACCTCAGATTTTGATTTACAACAGGTTTTACTGCAAAAATGAGAACCTGCAAAGAAAGAAAGTGAAAGTGGTGATGTACCTACCTCAATATCTATGTCTGATCCCCGGCGGCAACCACTGATCTGCTCTTCTGAGAGTTTCAGCGACATCTTCATGTTAATGGATGTATATTTGACCCATTAGAGCTGCTGTGGTCAGGTGTGAGGGAGAGCGTTCTGATGGCTGAGGTCAATGATCAGAGCTCCTAGTCGGCTGTGGAACCTGTATAATGGCCAGTATCAATGTCCATGCAGAACTGCTGGTCATCTGGGTATCATTGGTCGGGTGCTGGAGAACCTGCAAGATTGCTCAGGTCAATGGTGTCACACACCTCACACCTTTATCCAGGTAAATTCCTCTCCATCCTAACGCCCACACCAACCTGTATAAAATAGCAATTAGCAGTATCAAAACTGTTGTCTCTTAGCTACCGTCCCTTCCCTGTATCATTCAATATGATAAACAACATACATAACTGTAGTTCACAGCGACATAGGCACTGACTTTTATATCAATTACATGTATTAAACAAGATTACACACTTACGTACATCCTTTACAAAAATCATTTACGCTACTGATTTCATATGTTTCAATAACAATACATGTGTGTTTCTACCTTTGTTGTCCAAATGACAGGTACAGGTAAATCCACTGATAGCACCAACTTTTACGCCGCTAAAAATCAACCCAATCTTGGGGTCATTAATATCAGCCCAATCCTGGGATCACTAAAACCAGCCAATCTTTTGGACAATTCATGCCAACTCATGACTCTAGGCCTTATAAATATATAGTTATTATGAAGAATTGTTACAACACATTTGACCGGTTTGACCTTGAATAAGGACTATTTATGTTTTTATGATTTTGTTTTGCACACTGCAGCAAGTAACTGGCCACAAATCAACGTTCTAGTTCTTTTGGTACCTTTGAAGTGGTTTGGCTGATGTAACAATTTGACCCAATTATATTAAAACTTTGAATACTGGTTAAGGTGTTTTTGTTCCCAACTTTGTAGCTCTCCATGCCAGCAATACACTGGTCAAATATCATGTTTTAAGAAGTGAAGTTATTTCTGATTATAAGGTGTTGCATGAACTTGTTAACAGTGTTGACCTCTGTGCCTTAAATATGGGTCCATGCCATTGATATTGACAAGCTTGAAGTACTGATTAATGCTAGCGAGTTATAGCCAATTATCATGACTCCAGGCCTTTCAGTTCTTCAGAAGAAGTTGTTTGAGTAGTGAAGAAATATGACTTCTTTGAGCTTTAACATGGGTCAGGGATGTTCCTTTTGTGAACTTTCTACCAATTCAAACCAGCAATTAAGCTACTTGTCATATCTCAGAACACTAGGCTATTGGATTCCTAAAAAGAGAAATTGTTCCAGTGTTTAAATAAATTAGACCCTGTGACCTTGAAGATATGTGAAGACCCTTCATATTCACAAACTTGATAGCACACCATAACATAAGTAATTGCCCAAATATTGTGACTCTTAGCAATTTCATTCTTCAGATGAAGTGTTTTCATCATTTGCCTTGCAAAGCACCCACTTTTGGCTACATTTATTGATAGATTTTTTATTTCCTTTAAATCTGAAAATAATGCAGATCATGCATCAAGACTGCAGCATTATAATTACCAAAACCATCATACTGTCTGTTAATTAGATTTAGATGTCCCAAAGTTTAATGTTTTTCTATCCCTCAAAAGGGGCCAGCTGCTTTTCTTTTGTAAATCAGAATCAACATCACCTCCAAATACTTCATATAATGCTTAGTGGTTCTTGAGAAGAAGTCATTCCAAGAAAAAGTATACAAACAGATAATGGACAGCAATAGGATTGCAAATGTTTGTTCAGTTTGCAATGCTAACTGGCAATTTCTAAAACATTGAAAACTTCTGATGAATATTGTTTTATTTCCTTAGTTCCTCCTTAACCCTCCCCCATAGCATCATTATCAAGCATTCAGTGAAGCTCCGTTTCCTTTTTAGACATTTTTAGTTTATATGAAATTTCTCCTTTTTGGCCCTTCTATTCAGTTTCAGCCGTTTTAAAGAATAAGTCGAAAAAAGTTAAGTGTTAACACATGATGTACAATGATGGACAAAGACTGATCACAAAAGGCCACGAAAGTATTTCAATTTTTTTAACAAATTAAAATATTATTGCTAAAACATCACTCCTTAGAGCAATAATGCAGTATATTTTCCCTTTAAAATAGCTCAATCTATATGCATTCAGGAGAAAGAATGACCTTTTTAATTAGCTTCAAAGGATGCCCCTGCAGCATCAACCAATGATCATGAGTGCATAAGTTATTTCCTAAAAGATTGCTTATGGTGTGTACTGCTTAGATGGAAGGAGCTAGCTTATACGTGTTTTTGTAGTGTCTCGTGATGGTGTGTTATTGTAGTGTCTCGTGATGGTCTGTTATTGTAGTGTCTCGCGATGATCTGTTATTGTAGTGTCTTGTGATGGTGTGTCATTGTAGTGTGTAGTATCTCGTGATGGTGTGTTATTGTAGTGTCTCGTGATGGTGTGTTTTTGTAGTGTCTCGTGATGGGGTGTTATTGTAGTGTCTCGTGATGGGCTGTTATTGTAGTGTCTCGCGATGGTCTGTTATTGTAGTGTCTTGTGATGGGGTGTCATTGTAGTGTGTAGTATCTCGTGATGGTGTGTTATTGTAGTGTCTCGTGATGGTATGTTATTGTAGTGTCTCGCGATGATCTGTTATTGTAGTGTCTCGTGATGGTCGTGTGGTAGGCTAAGTAGTACATCAGCACCAGTACAAGTAGCCAGATGTAAGTGGCCATGGACATCAGGTATTGCAGTCTAGTGGAGAAAACAATGCAAAATAGGAATAAAACCAGCGACAAAGCATTTATGCAAAGTACTTGAGAAAGGTTTTGTTTGGTTTGTTTGTGTTTTACGTCCTATTAACAGCTATGGTCATTTAAGGACGTGCAAGGTTTTGGTGACAGAGGAAAGCCAGAGTTCCTGGAGAAAAACCACCGACCTATGGCTAGTACCTAGTAACTGCCCAACACAGGCCTCGAATCCGTGACCCAGTGGTAGAGGGCTAGTGGTAGCAGAATGTCAGACACCTTAACCACCTCAGCCCCTACTTGTGAAAGGAAGTGTATAGTAGTATGAGGAGTATGTGTGTGTGTGTGGTGCTGTGGTCAGCATTAAAATTCTCAGTGTCATCATATGTGATCAGCTATGTGCTCTTCATCAATTAATTTAGAAATATTCAAACAAATTGATTCAGGATATAATTGAATCATGATCCTAAAGATGCAGTTTCAAACAGTCCTTCAGGTAATAACACATCATTCATTTAATAAAGTGTTTTCTGAAAAAAAGGTTTTATTTAGAAAATTAAAGGGTGTTATCAATCTAAATCAAGCTGAACACTGGTATGTATTATAAATATCAAGAAAACATTTTTCTACAGAGCTTAATCCATTGATTATATCACATCATGCATTAAAGTTGGGGTCAACATTTGGCCCCCACTTTGATTTCTTTTATTCTCTTACCACATTTAGATACATAACAAGAGGCCCAATGGGCCTGCATCGCCCTCTTGGTATTAATCTCACACTTGTAATCTTAAAAGTGGACTAAAATACAGCTACAGGCAGAATATCAGTGTGACCTTGAATGTCAAACAATGACATTAGGTTGAAAGTGGGCCAAGGTCATTCATTTGAACAAAGTTGGTAGCCCTGGTTGCTACAAGCCAAATATCAGTACCCTGGACCTTTTGGTTATTAAGAAGAAGTTGATTGAAGATTTTAAGACCTTTGACACCTGTGACCTTAAAAGTTCGTCAAGGTCATTCATTTGAACAAACTTTGTAGCCCTTCATCCCAGCATGCTACTGGACAAATATCATCACCCTGGGCATTTTGGTTATTCAGAAGAAGTTGTTTGAAGGTTTTAAACATATTTGACCCCTGTGACCTTGAAAATGGATGAAGGTCATTTATTTGAACAAACCTGGTAGCCCTTCATCCCAGCATGCTATTGGCAAAATATCATCACCTTAGGTCTCTTGGTTATTCAGAAGAAGTTGTTTAAATGTTTTGGACATATTTGACCCCTGTGACCTTGAATATAAGGCAAGGTCATTTATTTGAACAAACCTGGTAGCTCTTCAACCCAGCATATTACTGGACAAATCTCATCACCCTAGGCCTCTCGATTATTCAGAAGAAGTTGTTGAAAGATTTTAAACATATTTGACCCATGTGACCTTGATTATAAATCAAGGTCATTTATTTGAACAAAATTGGTAGCCCTTCATCCCAGCAAGTAACTGGCCAAATATCATCACCCTATGTCTTTTGGTTATTCAGAAGAAGTTGTTTATAGAATTTAACATATTTTGACACCTGTGACCTTGAAAATGGATGAAGGTCATTTATTTGAACAAAATTGGTAGCCCTTCATCCCCGCAAGTAACTGGCCAAATATCATCACCCTTTGTCTTTTGGTTATTCAGAAGAAGCTGTTTAAAGAATTTAACATATTGGACCCCTGTGACCTTGAAAGTGGAGGAAGGTCATTTATTTGAACAAAATTGGTAGCCCTTCATCCCAGCCAGTAACTGGCCAAATATCATCACCCTAGGCCTTTTGGTTATTCAGAAGAAGTTGTTTAAAGAATTTAACATATTGGACCCCTGTGACCTTGAAAATGGATGAAGGTCATTTATTTGAACAAACTTGTTAGCCCTTCATCCCAGCATGCTTCTGGCCAAATATCATCACCCTAGGCCTTTTGGTTACAGAGAAGAAGTTGTTTAAAGTAAAATGTTGACGTCAGGCACCTTCGGGCCAGGTGAGCTAAAAATGATCATTAACTGCATAAATGATTATTCATAATTATTACTGATAACAGTAGTGGACCTCCTTGCATAACACCAGGTTGAGTGACGGGGGTATCCCAACAAAATAACAGATAAATGTCACAGGCGAATGTTATTTTGAAAATGAATTATGATAGTGTATAGTGTATAAAATTACTGTTATTTTGATACTAAATATGCCATATTGGTAGACATAAAGAAAGCGTAATGATACTTTTAATTAAAAAAAACATGCAAAATTTACACAAAATTTCAAATATAACCAACATTGTCAACTTGTCTATGTACAGTTACAATTGTAGTCTATATTTTAAACTTCTTTAAAAACTTTCCAGATATATAATCTATCTACAGAATCATTTTTATGTAATATCAAAACCGGTAAAGTACGTTTTTAGCATGCCAAACATGATCAGTGACCAATTTTGCATAATCATGGAGATTTGATTATCAACGTTTATTTTTCTATTTTTGTATCATACCAAAACACTTTATTATATTACGCAGGATTTAAAGTTATGTGCAGCAGTAATGACTCATGAACATGTATGCAGCCAAAGTAATCTTTCCTCTGGAGAATTACTTAAGGTTGAGATTGTGTTATAGGAAATGATATGCAATAATTTAAAAACAATAAAATAATCTTAATAGCAAAACTACTATACACTTTATTATATCCCTGCAACGAAGTAAAGGGGGTATACTGGAATCAGCTTGTCCATCTGTCTGTCCGTCCATAGAAAAAGTTTGTCCGGACAACTCCTTCTAAAGTAATGGACTAATTTCAACGAAAGTTTCCACATATTATAACTACCACCTGAGGTTTGTGCATCCAGGTAATTATCTTTTCATTCTGACCTTTTTGTACGGAGTAATGGCCCTTTGTTGAAAAATACTTGTCCAGACAACTTCTCCAAAACTATGGCACCAATTTCAACGGAAGTTTACAGATATAGTAACTGCCCCCTGACATTGTGCATCCATGTAGCATGTTTTCATTCCTACCCTTTAAAAAGGAGTTATGGCCCTTTGTTGTAAAAAAACCTTTGTCTGCTTCATAAACTACAGGGCCGATTTCAATGAAAGTTTACAGATATTGTAATTACCTCCTGATGTCGTGCATCAAAGTAGTATTTTTTCATTTCGACCCTTTTAAGGAGTTATGGCCTTTTGTTAAAAATCTTTGTCTTGACAACTCTTCCTTAAGTAATAGGACGATTTCAGCAAAACTGGTTCATCTAGGCTAACAAGATTTGGTATGCAAGGTAAGTCAGTGACCTATATGCTTAAATAATTACTGGTGTGAGACTATGGATTGCTTTGCAAAGCTTTGCCTTAGTTAGCTTTTAGCTTATACAGCTCTGGTTTATATAGGAGCGGGTGGTATAAGTAAGCCTTTGGCTTACGGTCGTAGATATTATTTTATTTTGCCTATTGCCCATTCATTAAACAAATTATAAAAGAATGTTATTTTATATCGTTAACGCTAAACAAATAAAGCAAGATAATGATAATATACAGTTGTTTGTACAAGAATATATCAAAAATATGAATCGTTTTGCATAATCTGCTTCAGTATCAAATAATAAGACAAATCACCACTATCAGTCAAATGAAATGTTAAGTATAAAATTGCTGCTTACATGCAGAAACTGGTTCCAACACTCAGTGGTACCTATTCACTATGCTTTATTATACATGTACATTTGTACATACTTAATTGTTAGGTATGACATTCAAACTATATCTATGCCATTTTAAGTGAAATTCCTTGAACTAGTACTGATATAAGGGAAATGCATATTTCCATCTGTATACATTAATGTTAAGTTTTATAAATATGTATATATACTATTTATGTCAACTGTTCATGAAATGCTGCCATATATGTATGTTACCATTGTATAATAGTTTATGGAAGAGGATGTTTAACTTGTGTCCAATTCCATTTGGATTTTTCAAATAAACTTTTATTTTAGCACATTTGATTTTTGTGACCTTGAACGAAGGACAAGGTCATCAACGTTTACAAAATTAAATCCATTCACATGAACAACCTACTGGCCAAATATCAAGACCCAAGGACTTTTGGTCATGAAGAAACACAAGTTAAAGGAAAAGTGGAAGGAAAGCTATGTTTTTCTTTTTTTGAATCAAAAGTGTTATATGACAATGTTACAGGTTGTCAATTTTTTTGAAATTCCTGATGTTGAAAGATATTAATGGTAGCCAACTTTTAAACAAGTATGAAAAATAGACTCGTTTTAGAAATATGTGAATTAGCGTGTCAAAAATGGAAATTTTCTCATTAGTAGTGAAATTTCACATATTTTTCTGCTTTAATCTTCAATAAAAAGAACCATTCTTTCTTGAAATAGCGTAATATTCGGTATCAAAATAACAGTTGGAATATGTTGCACACGATGATGATATCCTTTTATAGTAATTGTGTCATTTAAATGCTCTAGGAGGAATTGATTTACCGAACCTTTAACACCCACACGGGTGTAAGTCAATGATCGTCCCATTTATCATAAAATGAATTCTGAAACTAACCGTTCCTGATTTAAGCGTATATACCCATATATCTTTTTGTATTTATCTTGTTTTGAAATTCCAAGCGGGGGCCGACGCTAATGTTAATTCTCCATAGGCTTTGACCCTACCTTTGTAAACCAACTGTCAGGACGACCAACAAAAGTAAATATTTTACTAATAGGAAAATATCAAATACACATAAATACAGGATAAAGATCTATACAGCGTGCAGCTGAATGAAAAGTAAGTCTACTGTTAGCCCATAAGTACAGTACATTATATGTGTATGATGTATAATATAAAGCTGTAAACCTCTCATCATTTACAATAGGTTTATCGCAGAATCTATCCATCAGTCTGATTATAATGATAAGTACATGTATACTTTACCAATAAGTCAGGTTTTATGTTGGCATGGCAACACAAACACAAAAAACTGCAAATTTTCTATATTGATAAAATATGAATATCTACCTGCTGTTTGATTTATTCCGTGTCGCTGGTATGACAGGTACTAATGTGCTCTCACCTGTTTATATTACCTGTGCTGATGTTACCTGTGTACAGGTATGCCATACATCAGCTGGTCACCCCCGCAGGTATATATAAAGGTACACTGTACAGCGGCTTAGGATCCGTTACAACATCATATCACGATGGTGGGTTGATAGGATTGATGTTCCAGAGCTAGCTGCAGTGGTCTGAGAGTGTTTATAAGAAATTCCTTTATATCCTACATTTAATTATAATCAACATACAAACGGAGATTACAAACACCACCTAAATCAACATCAGTCAGCCTTGTGAGATTCAAACCCCTTACATAGCAGTGATTCTGGTATATAAACAGGAGCCGAATTGTAATCAAAACTGATTTCTTTGCCTCCCAGTATAAATTGACAATCTGATGTAACCATACATAAATAATTTTGGAAACACTTTAATTCTTTATTATTATGGCGAAAACCAAAAACAATTTTATAATGCTATCAAAGTGACCATGCTAACGTATGGACTGCAATTAACCATTGTAAATGATATTCTAGCAAATGGTTAACATATGCATAGCCTTGTTAACTAGTGTTAGTGATGTTCCAGTGGCCAGTAGAACCTTGTTAACTAGTGTAAGTGATATTCCAGTGGTCAGTAGAGCCTTGTTAACTTCAGTGTTTGTGATATTCCAGTGGTCAGTAGAGCCTTGTTAACTAGTGTTAGTGATTTTCCAGTGGCCAGTAGAGCCTTGTTAACAAGTGTTTGTGATATTCCAGTGGTCAGTAGAGCCTTGTTAACAAGTGTAAGAGATATTCCAGTGGTCAGTAGAGCCTTGTTAACAAGTGTAAGAGATATTCCAGTGGTGAGTAGAGCCTTGTTAACAAGTGTAAGAGATATTCCAGTGGTAAGTAGAGCCTTGTTAACTAGTGTTAGTGATGTTCCAGTGGTCAGTAGAGCCTTGTTAAATAGTGTTAGAGATATTCCAGTGGTCAGTAGAGCCTTGTTAAATAGTGTTAGTGATTTTCCAGTGGCCAGTAGAGCCTTGTTAACATGTGTTTGTGATATTCCAGTGGTCAGTAGAGCCTTGTTAACTCGTGTTAGTGATATTCCAGTGGCCAGTAGAACCTTGTTAACAAGTGTAAGTGATATTCCAGTGGCCAGTAGAGCCTTGTTAACTAGTGTTAGTGATGTTCCAGTGGCCAGTAGAGCCTTGTTAACTAGTGTTAGTGATAGTCCAGTGGTCAGTAGAGCCTTGTTAACAAGTGTAAGAGATATTCCAGTGGTCAGTAGAGCCTTGTTAATTAGTGTTAGTGATATTCCAGTGGTCAGTAGAGCCTTGTTAAATAGTGTTAGTGATATTCCAGTGGTCAGTAGAGCCTTGTTAACTAGTGTTAGTGATGTTCCAGTGGTCAGTAGAGCCTTGTTAACTAGTGTTAGTGATATTCTAGTGGTCAGTAGAGCCTTGTTAACTAGTGTTAGTGATATTCCATTGGTCAGTAGAGCCTTGGTAACGTAAGTGTTAGTGATATTCCAGTGGTCAGTAGAGCCTTGTTAAATAGTGTTAGAGATATTCCAGTGGTCAGTAGAGCCTTGTTAATTAGTGTTAGTGATATTCCACTGGTCAGAAGAACCTTGTTAACTAGTGTTAGTGATATTCCAGAAGTCAGTAGAGCCTTGTTAACTAGTGTTAGTGATATTCCAGTGGTCAGTAGAGCCTTGTTAACTAGTGTTAGTGATATTCCAGTAGTCAGTAGAGCCTTGTTCACTAGTGTAAGTGATATTCCAGTGGCCAGTAGAACCTTGTTAATTAGTGTTAGTGATATTCCAGTGGTCAGAAGAACCTTGTTAACTAGTGTTAGTGATATTCCAGTGGCCAGTAGAGCCTTGTTAACAAGTGTAAGTGATATTCCAGTGGCTAGTAGAGCCTTGTTAACTAGTGTTAGTGATGTTCCAGTGGTCAGTAGAGCCTTGTTAACTAGTGTTAGTGATATTCCAGTTGTCAAACTTTTTGTTTTAGTGATATTCAATTGTTCAATAGCGAGTTAATTGTTTTGTGTTTGGGATTTTCGAGATAACAGTCCATGCCCGTTCTAATTGAAATGTGATGGTGATTATAAGTTTAGATTTGGAAAAAAAACACGCTAGAGGATGGAGAAAGATCATTTCTATAGGAAGCACTTTACAACGGTCATCTGGATCAATGTTTGAAAAGTTGTGTCAATATCCACTGTCTGTCTGACGCTATTTATAATCTTATTGAATGACATTTTGTTTCTCTACTTCAGACGATAAGGACCTAAATGTGATCTACTAGGTCACATCACGCGTATATATCTGATCTCCCTCACTAATCTTCACACCCTGAACTAGGGGGCGGTCAGATTTTAAGTTGCCTCCTTTTGCTTAAGTTTTTTGTTTAAAGCATGTATTCAAATCTATGTTTGTAAATCCTATGACATTTTTTTGAGAAAAGCTAGGTCATAATTTTTGGCTTATGATCTGAAATATCGTTCTTCCTTTGAAAAACAAATATGATGTCTCTATGTTTTTATCAAGATTATTGAAGAAGAAATTTACTATTTCAGAAAAGCATGCTCCATCATGCATACATGTTCTGGATTGTTGAAGTTTGAGTGACGAAATGTTCAGTTCTAGGCTCACCTTGTTCTGTAAATGATTTTACCTAGTGGATGAATTCTGGGTTAAAGTTCAACAGTTAAAGGGAGAAAGACTTAATATAAGAATTCGGGGATATTTCTCATATATATACATGTGTAGATATTGTAAACATGCTGGGAAAGTCCATGTTTTTAGGGTTTGGTTATGTCCCATTAACAGCTATTGTCATTTAAGGGTGTGCCTCCGTGCGTGTAATGTATGTGTTTTTTGTGTGTATGTGTGCTGGCCACAGAATATGTTGATGTAATTGCCTCCTTGTGATAGTGCGGATCTGATGCAGAATTTAGAGTGCTATCTCACTGAAATACTGTGCCAAAGGTACCCAGCAGTATTCCAACCAGTCACATTATACTGACAACAGGCGAAACAGTTGTTCCCATAAACCTAAGTGCTGAACGTTAAGCGGGGAATAACCATTATCATTTCAAAGGACTTGGGTATGTCCCGGCCTGAGGACAGAACCCCATGGCCACCCCACGTGGGTATGTCCCGGCCTGAGGACAGAACCCCATGGCCACCCCACGTGGGTATGTCCCGGCCTGAGGACAGAACCCCATGGCCATCCCACTTGGGTATGTCCCGGCCTGAGGATAGAACCCCATGGCCACCTCACTTGGGTGTATGCTCAACACTAAGGCCAAAATTAAGGTATTGCCAAGCAAGGCACTAGGAAATAAAAAAGTTTTCAGAAAGCAGACAGGAAGTTTTTAGGGTGATGTATCTTTAAATCTTAAATTAAACTGTCTTGTAAAACAATATACATGTTGGTATAATTAATTTCCAAATCTTATGGATAAATTCACTGTACAAACTAATTATCTGTCTAAATATTAGCCACCAAACACATTATTTTGTTGCATAAATACATAAAGACGTAATAAGTCAAAAATCAATTATAAAACCAACGTCAGTCTATGATGCTTCATCGCTGTATGTACACGTATATATATATAGCTTATACCATAAGGTAATGTGTAATAACTACACCAGGCGAGAACGGAGATTGGTCAGGCCACAGTGATTATAGGGAAGGCTATTCAGCCATGCTAGAGGATTGGTAGGAAAGAAATATCTAAAATCGATGAAAGTCTTTATCAGGTATTCATGGTAGCTACTGAAAGAATTAATGGAAAATAGTGACCACGAATGAACATTTTATAAATTAATTATTTTTAACCACAATGGATATTAAAGCCTGTATTGAAATGGTGTCCTGAATCTGCAGGCTAGCTATTTCAAACTAATTATGGTATCTAGGTGCAAAAGCAATTCTGAGCAACTGTTTATCTCCTTTCAGGCAATTTACATGTTTGAATTTCCTGGCACCCGTTGTAATGGTGAAAAACGTGACTGCGTGCACTCCTGTTTAAGTATTGACGACCCAGAGATCCAAACTTATTCAGATGTCTGGCAACGAAAAACCTTGTTTTTACAGTTAATGCACATGTATATATATTATATATATCTACCTGTTGGAAAAGTTCCAACCTTAATTAGTCTCTAATCCTGGCTGAGACATTCAAAGCATGGTTGGTATAAAAATACTAAAAATTTAACTAAAGTTTGTTTAATTAGATTTTAAATTTTAATTGTGATTTTGTAATACAGTTAAATCTATTAATTGACATTTAACCATTCTGTGTCCTTGTGTAGGAAAGAGTGAGCCCAGCATGCACATGAAGACATGTTACATATGATAATATTATGTTGCAGCATCTAGCTGGTCATTGTATTGTTTTTATATTCATTAAAATAAATTAATAGATAAATGATCAAGTGGATGGATATGGTTATGTGTTGTCTAAAATTCAAATTAAAAACACAACCAACACATTTAAAGTCCCAACAAAACAACAACCTACACATTTGAAGTCCCAACAAAACACAACCAACACATTTGAAGTCCCAACAAAACACAACCTACACATTTGAAGACCCAACAAAACACAACCAACACATTTGAAGTCCCAACAAAACACACCAACACATTTGAAGTCCCAACAAAACACAACCTACACATTTGAAGTCCCAACAAAACACAACCAACACATTTGAAGTCCCAACAAAACACAACCAACACATTTGAAGTCCCAACAAAACACAACCAACACATTTGAAGACCCAACAAAACACAACCAACACATTTGAAGTCCCAACAAAACACAACCAACACATTTGAAGACCCAACAAAACACAACCAACACATTTGAAGTCCCAACAAAACACAACCAACACATTTGAAGACCCAACAAAACACAACCAACACATTTGAAGTCCCAACAAAACACAACCAACACATTTGAAGACCCAACAAAACACAACCAACACATTTGAAGTCCCAACAAAACACAACCAACACATTTGAAGACCCAACAAAACACAACCAACACATTTGAAGTCCCAACAAAACACAACCAACACATTTGAAGACCCAACAAAACACAACCAACACATTTGAAGTCCCAACAAAACACAACCAACACATTTGAAGACCCAACAAAACACAACCAACACATTTGAAGTCCCAACAAAACACAACCAACACATTTGAAGACCCAACAAAACACAACCAACACATTTGAAGTCCCAACAAAACACAACCAACACATTTGAAGACCCAACAAAACACAACCAACACATTTGAAGTCCCAACAAAACACAACCAACACATTTGAAGACCCAACAAAACACAACCAACACATTTGAAGTCCCAACAAAACACAACCAACACATTTGAAGACCCAACAAAACACAACCAACACATTTGAAGTCCCAACAAAACACAACCAACACATTTGAAGACCCAACAAAACACAACCAACACATTTGAAGTCCCAACAAAACACAACCAACACATTTGAAGACCCAACAAAACACAACCAACACATTTGAAGTCCCAACAAAACACAACCAACACATTTGAAGACCCAACAAAACACAACCAACACATTTGAAGTCCCAACAAAACACAACCAACACATTTGAAGACCCAACAAAACACAACCAACACATTTGAAGTCCCAACAAAACACAACCAACACATTTGAAGACCCAACAAAACACAACCAACACATTTGAAGTCCCAACAAAACACAACCAACACATTTGAAGACCCAACAAAACACAACCAACACATTTGAAGTCCCAACAAAACACAACCAACACATTTGAAGACCCAACAAAACACAACCAACACATTTGAAGTCCCAACAAAACACAACCAACACATTTGAAGACCCAACAAAACACAACCAACACATTTGAAGTCCCAACAAAACACAACCAACACATTTGAAGACCCAACAAAACACAACCAACACATTTGAAGTCCCAACAAAACACAACCAACACATTTGAAGACCCAACAAAACACAACCAACACATTTGAAGTCCCAACAAAACACAACCAACACATTTGAAGACCCAACAAAACACAACCAACACATTTGAAGTCCCAACAAAACACAACCAACACATTTGAAGACCCAACAAAACACAACCAACACATTTGAAGTCCCAACAAAACACAACCAACACATTTGAAGACCCAACAAAACACAACCAACACATTTGAAGTCCCAACAAAACACAACCAACACATTTGAAGACCCAACAAAACACAACATACACATTTGAAGACCCAACAAAACACAACCAACACATTTGAAGACCCAACAAAACACAACCCATCACCAGAGCCATCCTTTCAATTCCTGAGCAAACATTTTTTCTCCTAAAACTTTTTTGTAAATTGGACTTCTTGTTCCATTACAGAACACTGAAGAAATTGTGCTGTTTGTATCGGAGGTTTTTGTATAACTTGTTACTATCCTGACTGCTGTTATGCACATTTAGCACTGGACTTGTATCAAGCCAGTGGGCCAATATTTATAAAACCATTCCCATACAGACAATTTGTTTGCTCTAACCATCTTTCCTGTAAATCCCTTATCTACTCTTCAGAAAGGATCATAAAGTCAACATTTTACAACAGATTAAGCTACAAGTTTCGATGAAGTATCCAGAAAATATGAAATAACATGAAATGTTGAAAAAATACTTTCTTACTTCATTGAATTAGGAAACGACATCAATAAACGACCAAAACATAGGAGAGAAATAATTGATCCAAGTCCATCTACGAATATCTTAATGGACAGAAAGTGGTAAGTGGTCATTCAGTTTTAGAATGCAACATATATAAAGTACTGCAGGACGACTTAAAATTGGGGGAAGTTACACTGGTCAACTCTTCATGTGTGTTGTACTGTCACATTAATTGACTGTGTATCAGTTGGGCAAGATTTTATGAATCTGGTAAAGAAATTCTTTACTGACCAAGATAAAAGATATCTTTGTATGTCCTGATTCCTAAGTCGTCTGTTTAAGTAAGTAATAATACTGGGTTCCTCTGCTTAGTGGGTACAGATCCTACCTGGTTATATGGTCCCTGACATGTCCTAGTCCACCCTAAGGAGCCACCCTTAATGTGAGACCTATATAGACAAACGTATGATTGACATTTCAGCCCTTGGGGAGTATACATTAATATATTTCTACTTCCTGCTCTGAATTCATTCAATACCTTGATTTTAAGTACTATTTGCTGAATATCTATTTAGTATTTACAAGCTGGTTTCACTGCATTTGACATCAACATTTCTTCCAGAAGCCTGCTGGTCAAGACTTCATGCCTTTTGTGAACAAATTGAAAACATTGCTAGCGATAAGTTCAATAATGTAGCCGTAATGTTTGTATATATCTGTCTAGTACACCGAGTGGTACAATAGAGTTAAGCGAGAATGAGAGAAATATACTAAATGCAACCGCAAAAGCTATTGCAGCATTCTAATTTCAACAACAAACTCTTGGTTTTGAATTTTGAATTATTCCTTAAATTCCTTACATTAATGCTTTTTGCTCTAATTTAATTAATTCATTGCATTAAACTAGAGATTTGGTTTTTTTATGAACAAAAACATGTTTCCCCATATTAATCATATTTTTCCCACTTTTCAAATAACCATATATCTATGATTTTTTTAAATATATTTAGGTAAAGAGAGGAATTACTGTTACAGTACTAAATTATAAAATGCATATATCGAATTAATGCAAGTAAAAAGTTACACGCAGAGGGTCACAGGTTTCTAACAGGTTAAAACTTTACAATTGAAAAGTTTGCACTTATCTGACCTTTGACCTTGAGTTATATACAATATGTCTCCCTTCATTTGAAGGGGAGACATAACTATAGCATTTTATGCTATTACTTTGTCAACCAGAGATCTATAGTAAGTGTAACCTTAACATTCTGTTAGTGGTTTTAGTGTAAAGATAGCAGGATCTTTCTACCTCATGTTGAACACCAGCTCCATGTAAAATATTGCAGCAAAAACCAAAAAAGATAACAATTTATGAAACAATTGTGACAAGCCATCAAGTGTGTAGGATTCACTTGTAAAATTAATTACACACAAAGATTGGTTAGGATGTCTGGTGTTGTCAGGACCAAGGAGAGTATATTTAAATGTTATGTCACAGGTGTAGTATGTATAATGGAGAAGTAACTATGTGTATGACTACAGGCAGGAATCCATTATAAGTCCATATATCATAGAGGAAGGGTACCAGAATATAATACTGAGCTGAAACAAATTTCTAATTAATTGTATTTGTAAAGCTATCCTGATCAGTAAATGTCTAATTAATTGTATTTGTAAAGCTATCCTGATCAGTAAATGTTTGCTGACTTACTTTACATACCTCATATGGAGTGATGTTTTATTTTTATTTTCCCAGGTGAGTTACTTATTTCAATTCATATTTAGGCAAAAACAGAAGGGAAAACAGCTGATAAAACAGCTGATAAAGGAAACGATATCATTGGTTCTGCAGCTGCATAATTGAATCAATTAACAATGAAGAGTTGTTTTGGATGGTCTAATCAGTAATCAGAGCCATAATATACAGGTCTACGGCCGAAATAATATTGTATGTGCACCGACTGACAGAGATTGATACTCAATACGATTATTCCTGTATTGCACATGCCAGATCTATGTGTCTGTTATTAGTGTTGGCCTTAAGGATGTATGCTACCTTACAGTGACTTAAGGATGTATGCTACCTTACAGTGACTTAAGGATGTATGCTACCTTACAGTGACTTAAGGATGTATGCTACCTTACAGTGACTTAAGGATGTATGCTACCTTACAGTGACTTAAGGATGTATGCTACCTTACAGTGACTTAAGGATGTATGCTACCTTACAGTGACTTAAGGATGTATGCTACCTTACAGTGACTTAAGGATGTATGCTACCTTACAGTGACTTAAGGATGTATGCTACCTTACAGTGACTTAAGGATGTATGCTACCTTACAGTGACTTAAGGATGTATGCTACCTTACAGTGACTTAAGGATGTATGCTACCTTACAGTGACTTAAGGATGTATGCTACCTTACAGTGACTTAAGGATGTATGCTTCCCTTCAGTGACTTAAGGATGTATGCTACCTTACCGTGACTTAAGGATGTATGCTATCTTACAGTGACTTAAGGATGTATGCTACCTTACAGTGACTTAAGGATGTATGCTACCTTACAGTAACTTAAGGATGTATGCTACCTTAATAACAGTGGGACTTCAAAAAAACAGTTTATTTGGCGCATTGTTTGAGTTTGATATAAATATATCATTTCCAAATAGAGATGCCTATGTATTTGTTACAGTAAATGGAAGCAATTACAGTAAATAGCACAACCCCACAGAAGTGTCAAGTCATAGGCACTGTGTACAGGATATACATGATCATGATACACTTGTATTTCCAACTATACATTGTCAAGCAAAACGCAACTTGTACCACTCAGGTCCTGCCTGGGATCTAAACCCCGACCTTCAGCACTTAACCAGATGTCCTGACAATGTGGTGGCTACCAAAGTGTTTCATTTTGCTTTGAATAATCTAACAGTTTACAAGTGATTCAGTAGTTTTTAAAAGACATGATCAGCAATAGCAAAATTGTGTCTTACTAGTTTATAATGTCCAATGTCCAATAAACGTTGTTATGTAACCTGATATCTAGTAATGATATGTGACCTGATATCTAGTAATGATATGTGACCTGATTTCTAGTAACACACCGGTGCTTTCTTTAGCTGTCATTTCAATTGCATGTTATAATCATCACCTAACAAACAGCGTCTGTTCAGGTGGCTAATAAAAAACTTATAAAGCATAGATCTGATAATTTGATTAGCATTGGTTAACTTCTTAAATATACGCTTATAAACAGGCAGCTTGTTTTTATTGTCCTGACATATTCAAATACTTATTTGTCATTGCATTAATACATAGTTATACATACCTTTTTATGAGATTAAATCCCAGTTAACGTCATTGAGACATAATTCCAAGCCTAAAGCGAAGTCTACAAGAGACCCACAACAGAGTGAAGTCTATACCACTGATGGCCATTACAGTTATACTGCATTTAGACTGACGACTAAACCATCAGAATGGCAGAATTATTCCCAAAGTCAGATGTGGAAATGGTCAGAAGTGTCATTGGCAGACAGTTATATACCTCCCACAGGTGTATAGTGAGCTGTGTGTTTATACACAGAAGACAGATAGGAAACATATTCCTCCATAAACAGTAATACACAAGTGTACAGAAATAAGCATGATCGGTGTACAGGTAGAAATTTCTCCTCGCTGGGTCATACTAATGGTCATTGACACACAGGTTTGGTCATTAATGCACAGGTAAAGTAATTAACATTACAGGTATGTGTGTATATCTGCTTTATTTGTCGACTAACTTCCTGGCAATACATTAACCTCAGTACATAGGGTGGTGGGTGAGATTTAGTGTTACAAGGCACTGGTCATTAAATCTGTTTACACCCGTAGCTTTGTGATAAAAGCTTATTGACCAGTATACATCAATTGTCCAGCCCTGCTCTGTCTACTGTTTACTGTCCAGTGTGCCAAGCTTATGGATTATTTAACTTATTAAAAATGTACAGGATAAAAAATAAAAAGTGTTCACATGATCAATGTATGCTGACTGTGCTTACAGGTTTTAGAAATGTCCATTTCCAACTACACATAAAATAGCGACACGAAAGGAGTTTTCTTTCTCACACCTGTCGCTTAATTGAAACAGGGAGTACACAGCTACAGGTACAATTTAGAATCTATTAGCACCTCTCTGTCACTGTAAACACATCCTACTGACCTCATCTCAAAGTAGGTCAAGGTCGTCGTATCCCTGGACATACTCAATAGCATACTCTTTACACTGCGGTGACCACTACAAGACCTTATACAAAATTTTAATTTATTTTCACATTAAAATATGTATGGTACAATTACCATACCATGTTAGATACAAAAGTTTTAGGTCTCGGCTATGAGATCATTTCAGTATCGTATTTATCCTGCAATAAGCCCAGGGTACCAACACATGATCTCTTACTCAAATAAGGGGGAGGGGAGGGGTCTTACTATTGGACAACAAAAGAAATAGCATTTGTTGAATTTTCTACTGTACTGCAGTATATATATGGGTGGGCTTATTTACCAGGCATGGGCTTACTGCTGGATAAATATGGTACGTTTACAGTTTAACTCAGTAGTCCTTCATTTACACATGTCTGTAAGTACACAATAGTTTTGTCACGAATATGATAACATTGTGACATTGTAGTTGCCTGTTTTATTTTCTTTACTGCATGTATTAATTTGTGACTAATAACTAATCACTGTTTTAATGGTGTAAAAATAATCTTAAATGATAAATAACGACAAGTACTTTTACTTTCCTTTTTTGTCTTAGAATACAACAATCTAGCTAGATGTACCAAACAATCACACACTAGTGCTGTAGTACAATCAATCACAGCACTGCCAGTCTCCTTCACTCAGTAGATTAGCGAATTTCCTGTCCCTTATCTGAACCGGAGTACTTTAAGACAATTCATTTCCAGTCTATTAGACTTATAGACGTGGGACAAGTTTACTTTTTATCTATATCCTCCGAGATTGATATTGATCGCTTTTTACTTTGGCTAAAAGGTGACTGAATCTTGCGTAGTTCCACGCCGATGTGTGCTGAGCTCCGTGGTAAGTACACACTGACTTTTGTGTGTCAAGGAGATATCAACACAACTTCACTTCACAGATTTAAATTTGATTAAGTCTGTCGTTGGCCTGGTTAACAGAAGGTAAACAGTGCCTGGACCTGACTAAGTAGGAGTGATGTCAGTACAGGACAGAATTAATAGAGAGTCTCAGATCAGTGTGCTCCCCTTTGTTTAGTATTTTACTATAAAAACCTATTTTATTTACCGTTACAAGGCAATGCAGTCATAAGCTGTAAGCATATCTATCTTAGCTGTAATCAACTTTGGCATTTTAAATGCTAAATGGAAAGTACTAAATGATGATGACCAGTATATATACATACTGTATAACCTAACAATAGCACTAAATCACAATACCTTAAAATCTGTCCCTGATGCACAGAAGTACGGGTGTACTTATACGAGTTACAGTATATTTACCATCCATATAACACTGACTGTAGTCATAGACTGTTAAAACTGATGTCATCACCAAACCCTAACAGTTATATATAGTAATGTTATAGATCCACAGTGTCCTGTCTCGCCAGGCTGAAGATGTACCAGGAAAAACGTCGAAAATGTCTAGTGACAGATAATACATCATTTAACTCTGCATGTGTATAAAACTATCCTCACTCAAATCATTTTGCTAGGAACATGGAAATATTTTCATTTTTTCAAGTAAGATGTATATTGAAAGATTTGATTTGATAGCTAAATCCAAATATCTCAAATTGATGTATGTGTTTGTTGGTAATTTAGTGCCAAGAGGCATCACACAGTAATACATATCAAGACATCCGTGTTGAGTTCATTACAAATGATTTTTGTTTGACAGCAGGATTAAACATTTATTGGACAAGCTAGTGTACATCCCAAACTTTACAAGGGTAAGCACTTAAGTCCTGACACTATCACTTAACCCTACACATACTGGCCAGAACAAAAACAACAGATTTCCTGTAATTCTGTACAATCTTAACCTAAAGATTGAGTAAATTTTGATGATAATAACTTTATTGCAAGTGACTAAGTTACTAAAACATTATTTAATGGCCTTCTCAAAAGGCATTAATACCATTCTACTTCATTTAATTACTCTTTATACAGGTAACTCGTAAACCTCAGTGTACGGGGAAGTAGTCTGAAAACTAAAGTACCCTTTCCTTCTGCAGTTCATGTACTTAACAATAATTAATGACAGCCAATCAGATTATAGGGTTGCGCAGAGCTTGTATTTGACCTTGACCTGTCTGTTCATCAAACCAGAAATCAGTGCAGACCAAAATGATAGAATAGATACAGCTTGAAATAATATATTTTGCTTATAAAAATGTCTGTACAGTTTGCATATAAGTATTAAAACAACTAAAATATACAGTTTTTAGTCCCCATCAATCAGGCCTATCACAGTTGGTTTCATCCAAGGGTAAAAAGACTTGGTATATATGGGAACCAGAAACTAAATACATACATTCATCAAGCCTATACTTTAACAGTATACCTGGACAAAGCTTATTGGCCTTAGGAGGCACGGTAGTCTAGTGGTAGTACGCCAGGCTCATGACCCAAGGGTTGCGGGTTTGAGACACAGCACAGTGTTGTGGTGTATCTTTGAGCAAGATACTTTTCTCCACTTGTTCTAGTCTACTCCGCTGTAAATGTTGAATGCTAGCTGTGAGCGCCGAGCCAAAATGGCAGCACCTGCTGTATGCTCCCCAGGGAGTTGAGAAAGATATTGGCTAGTGCAAAGGCGATTTAACCACGGATAATAATTGGTGAACCGCTTTGAGAGGACCTACAAAGGACTTAAACACCAACTTATAAGAACCCATGTAAATCATTTACATGGATATGTCAGGAAATAAATAAAAAACAGATTAAAATTGATGGTGTGACATATATCATCCCTCCCACCTGTATCATGCTTGTGAACTTTGTACCACATTGCTGACACAGGGAATACACACATGTACCCTCCTTTTATAGAATACACCAAATAAAACCCTTCTAGTATCTCCCTTCAGTGTGACTATAACCTTGTCAGGTTTAAATGATCACCCTTAGAAATATACTACCAATCAGAATTCCCTTGGAAGTATGAATTTACGCATTCTTGCATTTATTTCAAAAATGTATTTGACAAAAACTGACCATATCAAAATGACCATTCATAGAAGATGATTTACATGATGACCTTGACCAAACAAGATCAATAGACTAAATTTTAATATATTTTTTTACAGAAGATATTGTACGTGTTTATCAGTAAGAAACTCTTTAGGAATGGAGATGTAATTGTCACAGTAAGAAGCCTCCTTATTGGTTCCTAATCTAATGATTATAGATCACCTTAAATGCTCATCAGTTATAATTGATGTGTTTTTACCTGATACATGGTTGTGTTTTTGTTTTTGTAATCAGGACTTGATCTCTTTTCTACGCAAAAAAAGGTTTAAATGATAAAGGCTCCAATAACAAATCAACAGAGACTTATTAATACAATTGTATGTTAATGGCACAAACGAAACTAAATGTCCCTGCAAAAAAACATTAAGACATGCTAGACTTTGATCAAATTGATACAAACCTTTTGCTGACAGATATTTAATTTCAATTTTGTTTGCTCTTGCAGTATTTCAATAAAACCAGCAAAGATGATGTGCTGCTTTCAGGGAATGCAACCTGTGGAAGCCTCCTTTCAACCAGTGTAAATTTGTACCAGGACATGCATGTTATCCTCTCTAACATCTTCTATAGCTATAAAAATAGACTTACATACACAAGTTGAAAGTAATTCCTTCCTTAAATCTGATAATGAATGAGTGTCTATGAGGATCAGCAGTAGCTGCGTCAGATTTCACATCTGTCTTCAACAGGTAAATCTATCATTACCTGGCCGTCGATCAGGTTGTGTATATATATTTGTACGTACCTGAGGTTTACCTGTGTTTGTCGTACCAGCTAACGACCAACCAGCTCCTAATCCCTCAGTCAATCACCTAGTTTAACTCTTCAGGTGATGGCTCGCTGAAGCTTATACAAGAAAACAGAAAAAAATCCAATTAATTATACATCTTCATCAAATCCTATGTGGAATCTGGTTTGTGTAGGAAACACTAGATTTTCTAAGTGTCTCAATTTACTAGATTGATTTGATCCTTGAAACAAACAAATGTCCATACCAGCAAAGTAATACAATTTCATCACCATAGAATTGCCAAACATGTTATAATCTCGTTAACTAATCCAAAACAGGTGAAAAGAGGTCCAGCATCAATGAAGAACAAAATTGAAAACATTTTCATTTTGGTTTAAATTCATAATTTTGAACATTAAACTTATTTTAATGCAGATTTTGTATGAAACAGTTCATTGGTTTTAGTTAGAATTAGACCATCAAGTTGTAATGACTTTTCAAAAAAAATGTGATATTACATTTTATATTTGTGATCAGTAAAAGCTTAGAAATACACAATTTGTTCATCAATATTCCTGGTGACATTACTATACAACTGTCACTCCAATAACACAGTCCAATTGATCTATCTCCCCAGCCTCTTTGTGAGCCAAACGTATGTGGAGAAATCAAAAGCTAATCTGCTAATCACTGACATTTCCATCGAGAAGCTACTTATGTGATATTGATAATGATAACACACAGAGCCATACAAATTGTATGAATATCTATAATTCGAAGCCATGATATTTAGCACAAAGTCCCCAGTCAAGTTTCCAGGGACACGTATGTATATATAACGGGAGAATTGGCTCTATATGTCCCTAGGCTAATGGGGATTAGCTGACGACATAACTTTGAACGTTTTCAGATTTTCTATTCAAATGTCAAAATGATGTAATTTTCATCTATTTATCTGACTGTGAGAAGTTAAATTTGCATGCATGATTATTTTATTTTAAAATAGATTTTAGAAATATTTCGTAAGGCAGCAATGTCCCGTTGATGATATTAAGCTAATTAACTGTGATCTGTAGGCTTTCTCTGTACAAGATCAATACTAAAACCGGTAATTGTTGACCACCCATGTTACTGCTTGACCACACAAGCTCCATACTCTGCATTGAATGGAGACTAATTTCCCTGTTCAGGTAGAAGGCTAATTTCCTACTACTATATTTAGTACTTGGGAGGCTGTACAGTCTGCAGTTGGTAAATTACCATAAGACAGGCTGTGTAGAAATAGAAAATGAACATGGGTGGTGGTTGTAATGTGGTAAATTACAGTCTAAAGCTCAGTAATAATTAGGAAATCGTAAATACAGCGTAGCAAAATCACAACATACATGTTGTGTGAACATAGTGGTGCCTGTGACCAGTAACCCTTGTTTTAAGTACCTCGGGTACCAAGGGGATAACTGAACCTTGCACGGTTATAGATAGTGATGTCTTTTGGTGGAAGAGACCTAGAAAAAGGAGGGAGGAATATAGCGGATCTTGACTGGGTCGATCGCCGGTGACCAGGCAGCTAATTGGTTTGAGTGTCTGTTTAGCAGTTTGTCGGAGGGTCCTAGGTTCAAACCCCGGTCTGGCCATGTATTTTTCCTCTCCTGTTACATTTATTTTCACCATGCATTATATTTTTGAGTGTGAAAATACAAGCAGCTCACCTTTATGAAGAGACTGATATGGAATTCATGTAACGCTAGGAGCTTATATACTAAAACAGATTATGACTGTGTGTGTAGCTCTATCAAAAAACTATTATCAATTACCCTCCACACAGAATGTGACTGACAGGCCCTTCACAACATTCCATTATAATCCATCATTTAAAACATTCCATTGGCAGAATGTTTGTCTTAATCATACATTGTGCTCCCTCACCCTCACGCCCCCATCCTCACGCCCCCACCCTCACGCCCCCACCCTTACGCCTCCACCCTCACGCCCCCACCGTTACGCCTCCACTCTCAACCCCCACCCTAACGCCCCAAACCAAATCTTTCCTGCTTCCTGACACTGAGCAGGGTCACTGTAAAGTAAACACTTCATCACCGGCTGAAATGAAATTTTGGTGTGGTATCTAGTGGTAGAGGGAAATTTAAATATGAAAATAAATAACTTTGAGAATGTAAACATAATGAGTTTTTTTTAAGAAATGAATAAAAAGACATATTTCTCTGAACCATAGTTTTTTAAAATAGGTACATACATTAATCAACTTAGGAAAAAAACAGGTTTATGTGCTATAATAAAGTGAAGGATGTATGCTACATTTACACACCATATCTGTGAATTAATTTGTGTTAAAATTAATTTTCTCCCCTAAGGCTATATGCTGCTATAAATTGGTCATCAATGAATTGTGCTATTGTTATCTCCCTTAAAGATGTGAAGTACTGTAACAGGTTTTTACACATGTATGAATTGTATTAGAGTTTCCTCCCTTTAGAATATATATATATATGTTATATGAACACTCTATACCTTCTTTTTTTACATAGCTAATGAAAAAATGATTCATCACATCATTAGAAAATAATATTGGTGAAAAGTCAATGTATTTTATAAAAATAGTTTAACTGTTTATTTTTACATCTCTTCAAAAATGAAAAGTTTCTCCTGTTTAAATATCTGGATTGATATATTCAAAATTTGAACCTTAACTGTCCTGTGTGAATCTACTTCTTTTGGATAGGAGGTAAACAAACTGACAAATAGGAAACAGAAGTAGTTTCTAATATAAATAATATTTGGTAGAATTATTGTGTGATGTTCCGAGTGTTGTAGCTTACATTATATCTATGTATAATGATAGGCAAGAATAGCCATACCTATTTTCATACAAATAAATATTACTTTGCTTAATTTAATTTTTCTTTAATTAATTTCCTTCATGACAAAAATGCCATTTAGGTTAATGATTATTTACTCTTTGACGGATAGACAAGCAGAGTTCTGGCCTTTCCTCATGTTATCACTGTCAAAATGTCACAGTAGAAAAGGATCCCTTTATGATGAATATTTCAGGTTAATTTTTCTAGCTGGACAGGTGAAAATAACCTCCTTTCATGACAGTTTTAGGTTGATATGTCTCATTTGACAGGTAGAAATAACCACTTTATAAATAAACAAAATACTGGTACTGTACATGTGCTTTTCTGCCACCTAGCCTTTTTTTCCACCACTCTTTGTTAGTAAGATGACATAATAAATGAGGAAAGACAAGTAAGATTTTTTTTTTTTGTGATGAAGATTAGCCTAAATTTACATATGTACATAAAACATACATCAATTAAATAAAACATAAATCACCATACATCAACTATTATGGATGTTGAATGGACCCTCAATTACACTAAGGTATATAATCTTAGTAAGATATTCCAGACAGGTATTGTCACTAACCCACTCAACGCTATCCATACACTTTTATATTAAAGCAAATATCATTTAATGAAGAAAAAAATATAGGTGTTGTCATTTGTATTGTGTTTTTTTTTGCCGTAGTGGTTATATCTACTATCTTAATGTAGTCAAAGCTTTGCCATCAATTAACACACATTACCTCCATGGCCTCATCATATTCCCAAATTCTTTGTTTGACATCTCTTTGTACGGTAAATGTATGCTTATCATGATATTATTTCAAACAAATTAAACTGCAATTCAAAAATATTTGAAATAATGTAGTAGGGACATATTTTTGCATGCTTTTTGGAAAATGCAAAATTGGAATAATATGTACTACAGATATTACATCAATGACCAATGGATCCATGTAATGGGTTTTTTTACATCTCAATGTACAGATATAAAATCTTGTGATAATTCCAGTAAAATACCATAAATGAAATTCCAATATGACATTTCAGAAATGATATTCTTCAAAGAAATCAAAGTTCAAAATTTAAAAAATATTTTTACGTAAGTAAAACCTATTATATTTGGAATCTGTAGTGAAGTGCTCTTTCTATGAAATGTCATGTTAACTAAAGTACATGTTTAGTGCTTCACTGAAATGTCAAGTGATATTCAGTATAGTGCTAGCTCACTGAAATGTCAAGTGATATTCAGTATAGTGCTATCTCACTGAAATGTCAAGTGATATTCAGTATAGTGCTATCTCATCGAAAAGTCATGTTACATCCAGAATAGTACTATCTCACCGAAATGCCAAGTAATATTCAATGAAATGTCAGATAGATGTTACCTATATTATAGTGTTATCCCAATTAAATGTCAAATTATATACAGTATATAGTGCACTCTAACTGAAATTTTATGTTACATACAGCTTATTTTCTGAAGTCAGAACTACTGACAGTCACAGTCCATCCTGTCCCACTGGACACCGAAGTCAGAAATACTGAGGGTCACAGTCCTTCCTGTCCCACTGGACACCGAAGTCAGAACTACTGACGGTCACAGTCCATCCTGTCCCACTGGACACCAAAGTCAGAACTACTGACGGTCACAGTCCATCCTGTCCCACTGGACACTGAAGTCAGAATTACTGAGGGTCACAGTCCTTCCTGTCCCACAGGACACCGAAGTCAGAACTACTGACGGTCACAGTCCTTCCTGTCCCACTGGACACCGAAGTCAGAACTACTGACGGTCACAGTCCATCCTGTCCCACTGGACACCGAAGTCAGAACTACTGACGGTCACAGTCCATCCTGTCCCACTGGACACCGAAGTCAGAACTACTGACGGTCACAGTCCTTCCTGTCCCACTGGACACCGAAGTCAGAACTACTGACGGTCACAGTCCTTCCTGTCCCACTGGACACCGAAGTCAGAACTACTGACGGTCACAGTCCTTCCTGTCCCACTGGACACCGAAGTCAGAACTACTGACGGTCACAGTCCTTCCTGTCCCACTGGACACCGAAGTCAGAACTACTGACGGTCACAGTCCTTCCTGTCCCACTGGACACCGAAGTCAGAACTACTGACGGTCACAGTCCTTCCTGTCCCACTGGACACCGAAGTCAGAACTACTGACGGTCACAGTCCTTCCTGTCCCACTGGACACCGAAGTCAGAACTACTGACGGTCACAGTCCTTCCTGTCCCACTGGACACCGAAGTCAGAACTACTGACGGTCACAGTCCTTCCTGTCCCACTGGACACCGAAGTCAGAACTACTGACGGTCACAGTCCTTCCTGTCCCACTGGACACCGAAGTCAGAACTACTGACGGTCACAGTCCTTCCTGTCCCACTGGACACCAAAGTCAGAACTACTGACGGTCACAGTCCATCCTGTCCCACTGGACACTGAAGTCAGAATTACTGAGGGTCACAGTCCATCCTGTCACACTGCCAATCATCCCGACAGTTTACACTACCAAACTGTGATGCCAATCAAAGAGCCTTTCAATGACCTAGCAATATAAGTAATATCATGTGTCATCATGTAAAAAAAAACCAGCATGCATATTAAAATCTATCTTAACTGGATTAGTTTGTTATTACATAAATGGGTTTAAGGTAGAAAAAACAAGCATCCTAACATTATATTCACCTTTACATACATCTTATTTACATCTTAAACAATGAGGTAATTAAGAAAATAAAACTTAAAAATGTTCACCCCTTCACCTGCGTAAGGAAATTTCGACAAACAAAATTAATACGTACCCTTACCTGGACGATTTATTGACTCATCAGGTCTACCTGGACAGCCAACTACCAAATGGTCTGACACATGAGCCATTTCTCGGCTGGTGTTTACGCTTCCTATCTTTTCTCTGACAAGCCACGTTGACACAAGTCTACAAACAGATAATGTAAAAGACATTTGTTCTACAGAAGGCGGTAATTTATTTCTCCATCTATAATCACTAGCTGTACAAATAGCTCCTGTTCCCAGTGAAGTAGACTTCCCATATTGTGGACGTTAAATCCGTCACAAACAGTTTTATCAGTGAAACTTCAAAGCGTTAAACCCTTACTCTAAAACGTTTTACCATTTACATTTTAATCCAAAGTTACATAACAATTTTCTGTTGATTTATATATATATAATAAAATCAAACATTCATGAGGACTTTAAATGCACAGCAACAAATCCATGAAAATTCTAATAAAACACAACACTTGTACATACATACACAACATCTTATACATACATACACAACACTTGTACATACATACACAACATCTTATATATACATACACAACATCTTATACATACAAACACAACATCTTGTACATACATACACAACATCTTATACATACATACACAACACTTGTACATGTATACACAACACTTATACATACATACACAACACTTGTACATACATACACAACACTTGTACATACAAACACAACACTTGTACATACAAACACAACACTTGTACATACATATGCAACATCTTATACATACATACACAACATCTTATACATACATACACAACATCTTATACATACAAACACAACACTTGTACATACAAACACAACATCTTATACAAGTAGGCTTACAGACAGGTAAACATGAACCTTAATTTAATTTGTTTAAGAAGCTAGACTCTGTGATACACAGATAAGCCTGAGAATGTAGAACATATCCATGCTCCACTCCTAAGACAACTTAGAGAAGAAGCTAGACTCTGCCGGACTCCAGAGAAGCAACTACATAGCTAGATTCTAAGCAACCTCAGAGAAGCTGAGGGAAAGAATATTCGACTATTAAGCGATTTAAGAGCAGCCAGGACAAGTTATACTCTGAGGGATTCGAGAGCAGCGTAGTCTAATGATATAGCAAAGGAATATTCTAAATAAAGGATTGGGGGTAAAATTCCCCAAGAATTAAAAACCAAAATCGAACAAATGTGTAGTATCTACATGTATATATGTAACAAAAAAAGAATTCCACATAAGTGGATGTGTCGCCTGCGCAGGAAGCTGGGAGATTACGAAGAAATAGATACACTTTTCATTTCAAGAAATAATGTTAAAAGTAAGTTTAAGTTTGAGCGGCGTAAGGAAATTCAGGTTATCGCATGAAAACAGATTTTCTATTTATAGTAACAGTGACCTCAACCATTGACAATCGGACCTGAAAAGCAATCCCAAGCAAGCACTTTTGGTAAGGAAGCACTGCATGAAGTTCGAGTTTGATCAGCCCAAGGAAACTAAAGTTATCACACGAAAACAGATTTTCTATTTATAGTAACAGTGACCTTGACCTTTGACCTTCGGACCTGAAAAGCAATCCCAAGCAAGCACTTTTGGTAAGGAAGCAGTGCATGAAGTTTGAGTTTGATCGGACCAAGGAAATGTGTCACCAGCTTTTCGCAGGCAACACAACAACAAATGAGTGAGAGCCCTATCCTACAATCCTGAAAACACTCTGTAAGGTTCCAGCAAGGTTTTGGTAAGATTTCACTGCCTAGAGGATGGAAACTGTAATACATGAAAGAGGCCAATCAGGGCCTCAATCTAATTAAAATTGTATTTTCGCATCACTCCCATTTACTGATGTCACAAAAGTTCTAATTTACATTAGATTGATCAGGGCCTTGAAAGTTCAATAGCTCATTTGGCTCTTTTGGAAAACATTAATTAAGATCTGTCTATTAGCTTGAGTGCGAGTCCTGTAAAAGACTTTGAACTATTATTTCATTTCTAATTCCTATTGGTTAAGCATGTTACCATTGCAATATGGTTAAAATCTGCCAATTAGTGTAGAAGGTTTCATTTAGAGCAAATTTCAAGTGCCTTTTTTATCATGCTTTTCTTGTAAATAAAATGAAATGAAAAAAATACATCAGTCTAAGGCAATCTCGCTGTATTTTGATAGGATTTAAACATCTATGAATTAGATTAGTTGTCAGCTGAACCTGGGCCAAGGGATTTCTTTGTATGGATACAGGATGAAGTGTATATAGCTAGGACAACCTTATAAGCAATGGCCCTCAGGGCCTAATTAGCTCATATCTTCACATTTTAGTTGTTATGTATACAAATATATATCTTTTAGTTACTCGCATGAAGTGCATATCCAACATGACAGGTAAACATTTAAACTTGATGTCAGACTTACAGAAGTTTCTAACAAGTGATCAACACATCAATTTTCCTGTGTTTTGGGGAATCATGCCATCTTCTTCTGAGTTGGCATAGTTTGTTTTTTGTCTTGTAGATTTTTGGGATTTGTTTTTTTTATGAAATTGGGTAGAACCTTATTTTCCTTAGAAAGGGACTAAGGGAGCAAATAAAAACTGCAAAAACTTTTTTAATTATTATTATTGAGTTTATCATTTGAATTCACTTTCATTGATGGTGTTTATGGAAAGTTGAGAACTTGATACAGGGATAATCTACCACACTTATAATTACACCTCAAACAATGTACAACTTCATAAATATTAACAGAAACTACCTATATATATATGGACAGAATTTGTTTCTCTGTTTAATGTTTGGATCAATACTAAAGCAGTGGTGTTGACTTTAAGCCCTAACACACTATAAGTTAATGTGTTTGGCAGGAAATGACCACTTCTCCTAAAACATAACGAAATGTGTCCAGCAGGAAATGACCACTGAGTGTTTGATCTCTGTATAGCCTGTAAAAATCAGCTAGAGGAAAACTCTATCTGACCCAATTAAACACACCTTTAATTGTCCTTTGACAGACAGGTAAATGATCTGGACATAATTGTCACCAATTTATCTGTCACTTCTCATTAACTTGATGAGATCACTGTTCTACATAGAACAGTAAAATGTTGATTTTTCATAGATTGTGATAACTATAAGCTAGGCTTAATTAATTTTCAAGTTATACTTTGCTCACTGTGTTTCATGTGTTCTGAAGTGAATTATCAATTTAGTTACAGTTTGTTTGTGAGTTCTCTATAGTGGAATAAGCCTGCTGTAATGTGTGGTCTAGCTTAAGGATCCCTGGCCCACTGCACTGTATATGTGTTCCTATATACAGTAACCTCCCCTTAACTCATTCACCCCTGAAATTTCATAATGAACTATTCCAACTTTGAATTAGAAGAGTCCAAATGTGGCTTCAGGGGTGAATGTGTTAACTTCCCCTTTGGTACAACTGTTGCACAGTTTGACCAGGACACCTTCATTGAACAGGTAGCTCAATTGCTTAGAGCAATAGTATAACGATCTGAATTAAGTGCAGGGTTTCAATCCTGGTCTAGCATTTGCTCAATTTTTCACACTCAGAGCGCTGTTGTTGATTATATTTTGTTAATTTCATCTGTAATATATATCATACAAGTCCTGCAAGTAATGTCTCCTGATATTTCTAAATGCTTCATGCTTTACATAACACAATGCTTATAGTTAATGGTTAATACAAAAATAAAGTTAAAATTTCAATATATTATTTTCAGAAGGGGGCTTTTTTTAATCAATTTCAGATGAGGACAATGCTTGATCCTTGCAAACAATTAATGATTTTGTATGGCCTTAGTTTAGAGGTGTAATAATTTGTTCTCAATCTTTTAAGTCAGTGATCAAAAAGGAGAAATATGAAAGGTGAATACTCCTTCATAAAGAATAAAAATAAATTTCAGCAATCCTTCCTACAACAGAGTTCAATACTTTTATAAAAGTCAGTGTCTTATCAAGTCAAAGCCAAGACAAAATGACATGACACTGGACTAGACACATGACACTGGACTAGCAAATGAAACTGGACTAGACACATGAAACTGGACTAGCCACATGACACTGGACTAGACACATGAAACTGGACTAGACACATCTAGACACATGAAACTGGACTAGACACATGACACTGGCCTAGACACATGACACTGGACTAGACACAAGACACTGGACTAGACACATGACACTGGACTAGCCACATGACACTGGACTAGTCACATGAAACTGGACTAGACACATGACCCTGGACTAGACACATGAAACTGGACTAGACAAATAACACTGGACTAGACACATGACACTGGACTAGACACATGACACTGGACATTAAAGACTAAGTAAACAATGTGCTGCGCATGAAAAAGAAACTGGACAATAGAGACCTATACAAAGAGCTTCTAGTGACAAGAAACTGGACAATAGACACAAGTATACAAAGAGCTTCTAGTGACAAGAAACTGGACAATAGACACTAGTATACAAAGAGCTTCTAGTGACAAGAAACTGGACAATAGACACTAGTATACAAAGAGCTTCTAGTG
>NW_018408731.1:262105-273179 GCF_002113885.1 Mizuhopecten yessoensis
GCTTCTAGTGACACTTGACAATAGACACAAGTATACAATGTGCTTCTAGTGACACTTGACAATAGACACAAGTATACAATGTGCTTCTAGTGACACTTGACAATAGACACAAGTACATGTATACAATGTGCTTCTAGTGACACTTGACAATAGACACTAGTATACAATGTGCTTCGAGTGACACTGGACAATAGACACAAGTATACAATGTGCTTCTAGTGTCACTTGACAATAGACACAAGTATACAATGTGCTTCTAGTGACACGTGACAATAGACACTAGTATACAATGTGCGTCTAGTGACACTTGACAATAGACACACGTATACAATGTGCTTCTAGTGACACTTGACAATAGACACTAGAATACAATGTGCGTCTAGTGACTCTTGACAATAGACTCACGTATACAATGTGCTTCGAGTGACACTGGACAATAGACACTAGAATACAATGTGCGTCTAGTGACACTGGACAATAGACACTAGTATCCAAAGAGCTTCTAGTGACAAGAAACTGGACAATATACACTAGTATACAAAGAGCATCTAGTGACAAGAAACCTGACAATAGACACTAGTATACAATGTGCTTCTAGTGACACTTGACAAAAGACACTAGTATACAAAGAGCTTCTAGTGACAAGAAACCTGACAATAGACACTAGTATACAAAGAGCTTCTAGTGACAAGAAACTGGACAATATACACTAGTATACAAAGAGCTTCTAGTGACAAGAAACTGGACAATAGACACTAGAATATAATGTGCTTCTATTGACAAGAAACTGGACAATAGACACTAGTAAACAAAGAGCTTCTAGTGACACTTGACAATAGACACACGTATACAATGTGCTTCTAGTGACACTTGACAATAGACACTAGTATACAATGTGCTTCTAGTGACACTTGACAAAAGACACACGTATACAATGTGCTTCTAGTGACACTTGACAAAAGACACTAGTATACAAAGAGCTTCTAGTGACACTGGACAATAGACACAAGTATACAATGTGTTTCTAGTGACACTTGACAATAGACACTAGTATACAAAGACCTTCTAGTGACACTTGACAATAGACACAAGTATACAATGTGCTTCTAGTGACACTTGACACTAGACACAAGTAAACAATGTGCTTCTAGTGACACTTGACAATAGACACAAGTATACGATGTGCTTCTAGTGACACTTGACAATAGACACAAGTATACAATGTGCTTCTAGTGACACTTGACAATAGACACAAGTATACAATGTGCTTCTAGTGACACTTGACAAAAGAAGCCAGTCAACAATGTGCTGCAGATGACAAGAAACTGGACCATGGAGACCTCGAACTAGCGATATAGTTGACCGTGCCATATTCAATATTAATATTAAGGTTACAAAAAGGAAGGGTACACTTAAGGGTAGTATGGTGGTGCCCCTGAAGACCTTTGGTATATGATCCTCCTTCATTCCCCCTTCTCTCTAGGTAATGTGAGCCCAACACCTATTTTTTCCTAAGAGTTTTTTTCTTTTGACCATTAGTTTTAAAAATTTCCTTCAATGTGAAAAGGGACATCATTTCCAGAATAATTGTCAAAATTAATAAATCAAATAATTGCAAGAATGTAACTTAAAGTACTGCCTGATTATGTTTACAAAGTTTCACTCCAGACAGGATTTATAAATTGACACAAGGGAAGGGGCATAACTCCTGTAAAAAATGTCAAATTCAAAACATCTAGAAATCATGGTAAAATATTCTCATTAAAGTAATATTGCATTTTTTCCCCAATTTTTGGGCTCTTTTCTCTCAGTACCAGGGGAACAACAACCTCCTTTATAGAACATTTTGTATTCCATGTCCCAAGGATGCTTCCTAGCTATATTAATTTGGTTGAAATATGATCAACTGTTACATGTTAAGCAGGATTAAACCTTTATAGCAAAAATCAGCCCCTTTTATGTCAAATTCACTCTTCCTTCACATAATAACTGAATTTTGAGTTCTAAGGATGCAGCCCAGGCCGTGGTGGCAGGGTGGATATGACGTCAAGACTGTCTACCATCATTAGCCCTCTACCACTGATCCATGTGGGGCGGGCAGCACAGCCCCCGGGTGGCTTTTCTCTGGGTACTTTACTTTTTCCTGGCTCATTCTTAAATGACTTTAGCTGTTTATAGTGCAACAAATATGCATCATTTGGCTAAGATATGTATATAAGAGTTTATGAATATTTATTAGTCAAGAGATATCATTGTTTCCATGTTATTACCATAGTATGACTATCAAGTCTCCAGACAGAACCAGACCCGGCAGCTAATCCTGGTACCATGACTCATTCATCTCTTCTTGCACAGCAAGCGTGAAATCGTCATAGCATCGTAATCTGAACTGTTTTCACTAAAGTTACATGTATCATGGAGGCCTATAGATCAGTGTTTCTCATTGCTTTATGCTATCTGCTATGATTGAAGTTAGTAAATTTCATTACCTCTAATTTTTCTCTCACTCTATGGTATGATACATAAGATTAGTGAGAATGACACAATGTTTATCTCCTACCAGGGTAAGGCAGGGATCCCCCCCCCCCCCCCCCCACCAAGTTTGATATACTAGTTCAAGTTAGCACATAATGGACTGGGAGGCTTGGGAGGGGGGGCTAACTTATTTCTCAAGAGTGAGTTAACATGTACTAGATCTAGTAATTTATTAAATCTCTACCTTAAGCAGAGTGAGGCAAATATATATTTGTTGCTAAGAATGGGAGACTTCTTTCATCATTTAGCTGATCAAGGTAAAGGCTTTTTCTGCATGACTCTTGGAAAAGAAGCTAAATACATGCAGAGACTAAGAACCACAGAAATTAACACATTCAGTTTTTAAAAAGTCAGGTAAGTGGAAAAAAATGGTTACATAAGTAAATTAGGGTCTGGAAGAATTGGAGTTTGTAAATTGTTGAACAGTTAGCTCTAGAATTTCGAGGTTCTGCAGGTTCGAATCTGGGTCTGGACATGCATTTGTCTTTCTCTATCCAAGTTTTCTCTTATTACGAAACTCCAGGCAAACTAGCCAACTCTTGAGTGGAACATATCCAAGATGTGCTCAAACGCAGACAAACAGACGTAATTGGTAATTATGTCACCCATTTAATGTTCTGTGATTACCACAGGTGATTGGGTTCTGTAATATATCCGATATATTATCGCACCCCCTTATGCTAATAAATCATGATATCTAGTAGTGGGGTGCGATAATATATCGCATTTATTCCAGAACCTGGGGTACGTTCGCGTATCCGGTTGAAACGGTTGAACCGATTGAACCTGTAAAGAAAACGACAGGTACAGATTTGGACCGTGGCTGACCTCAGGAAAATTTGGTACGCGTAGATTGAGGGTCCAGACGTACCTGGCCAAACTAAACTGCTGAATATTGCTAGTTTGCGTTATTTCTTTCTAAAACAATGTCAAGCCACATGTAGTTTTTAAGATACGTTATGTAATTTAGTGGACGCGTGAGAGAAGGGCATAATATTCTTGATACATTGTTTTTTATTCTCCGAAACTGTGCATTTTTAGCTCTGCTTATAGAACGGTCCAAGTGTGTTCGTTTAACGTGGAAAATTTCTGCGCCACACGTACCGTTTCAACCGGTAACGCGAATGTAGCCCTTAGCACCTGTGGCAATGACATGAAAGGGGATGGTTGACCTCTATTCATCCCATTTCCCTACCACCACCATCCCCACAAGCCCATTTATGCATGCCTGTTCTTCTTCTTCTTCTTCTTCTTTATACGAGGGCTCCATCAGTTTGATGATTATGCCATCGGGGGTCCTATTGTAGAGGCGTGAAGGGGTTATTTATAGTGATTAGGGGTGGGGTTTTTTTGTGATTTTTTTTGTGCAAGGTATAGATAAAAAGTTAAAATCTGGTGTATGTACTAGTGTGTGATGAGGGCTTCAAGGGCTGTGTAGGGTAAGTGTGCCTTGAAGTCCTCTAGTGTCATGCATTGGACTGTTGCTAAGGGGAGGATATTCCATTGTGCTACTGTGTGTGGGAAGAATGAGTATTTGTAGGTGTCCTTTGTAGCAGATATGTGTTTGTATGCGTGCGGGTGTACCTGTCTGGTGCGGGGGTCTACAGGTGTGAGTATATGTGTTGGGTTTAAAGCTACGATTCTGTGTATATTTTGTAAAAAAGGATAATTCTAGTGTATAAGCGTCGTGTTTGTAGTGTTGGTCATTGAAGTGTGTGGATCATGTCTGTTACGGAACTAGTGTTGTGGTATCTGTTTTGTACGTAGGGTGCTGCTCTTCGTTGTGTTTTTTCTATTTGTTTAATTTGGTTTGTGTTGTGTGGATCCCAAATGGAAGAGCAGTATTCAAGTTTAGGCCTGCTTTGTATGCATGTTCTTTTATATTAGGGCACATCTACTTCATGTTATATCATCACTCAGCGTACCTGCTACTGAAATATATCATGGTATTCGCACTTCAATGTAATGCGACAGTCGCTTTTGAAAATCAAGCACCTGTTACTCGGTTACACGCTTGAAACGAAACAAACTGTTCTTTCAAACGGTCGCAGATAACATAAATATCCGGAATACAGGGTGTATGTTTTTAATATTACTTACTTGAAATTTATTTTTAAGTCAATTAACAAAAGTTTAAAAACATCTTTTTCGAAAATATTTTATGATTATTATTTAATGACTTCTATGGAAGATTTAACCTTAATTTTATTTTCTCACGTAATATAATTTATCCGTTTCCGGAGTTCGATTTGGGATTTAGATTCATAATTTAAAACATTGAAACGACCTACGTGAGTTTTCCTTTCCGGCGTATTGAAAAGTGAAAACCAAAAAATATTTGTTGTTGACACGTGGTTAAATAAGTTGTCACAGAGCGGATGCGACACTGGAAGGAAGAACATGACATCTTATCCAAGAAATCCAGACGACAGTGAAACGACACCCAAGGAAAATATTCCGGGCGTGCCTGATTACGGATGGCGAGTGAAACTTGATTATGAATGCAAGACGAAATGTACCCCGTTCACCAAACCTCGCCTGAGTCAGATACCGTCACTAATCGGACTGTCACTAAGGTAAAAAGAAGCAGATTCTTATAAAGATTTGTATCGTGCTATATCCTATATTTGTATATGTTGTTCAGTGTTTGTATGTTTCCATAGTTCTGTTAAGCCTACATTGTAAGTGAGTATTGATTTTTCAGGTGCGACTGGACTATGTGCACTGGTGCATGTCTGACAGCGAGATTTAAAGGGAATGCACTCATTGAGTGACCAAATACTTCTGTTTGTGTATATATTCTCTGTAATAGTCGGGTAGATGTGGCCTGCCTCTTACCTGTGCTTTAATGGGGAACTGTCGCATGCATTAATATTTTCTTGTTACATGTTTCTGTGTTTTATATTTCTGTACATGTACATGTCTTATACAAGAATCTTTATTTAGTGTCGAATATGGTTAACAAGAACATAAGCACTTAGGAGCTTGTATTTTGACAAACAAAGTAAATGGAACGTAAAAAAACCCACCTCAAGATAAGAACATTACATACAAGAACTAAAATAACAGAAAACCTAAAATCATAAAACACTGTTCTACATAAAACATGTGACACTAAGTAATAGTTACTGAAAGAAGACACTTAGCACATACACACTATGTGTGTAAGTGTAGTAGAAGGGGGATTTTTGTCGAATAGGTGTCAATCCCGGATATAGTGGGTATGATAATGTACTTCGCGTTGTGTTTAATTCTGTGATCTCATATGCCAGACACCTATTCCTCATTATCCCTCTTCCACCGTGTTCTTTACCCATCAGGCGGGAGATTAGAGAAATGAAAACCAGAGTCAGAAATAACAGTTCCAGTATTTAATAACAATATCAAATATCAACAGTGTTAACAATAATAACCATTGTAAATGTTGTTGCCATTGTAGAATATGGACAATAAGGAATATCAAAAAAAATAAGTGTACATCATAATGGAATGGTTTTGTAAGGGTAAACCTGATAACCTTTCTAGATAAATATCATAACTCCTGTATCACAACCTATTTATACCCACCCTTTACATTAATAGCCAAACTAATAGTTACATCCTAACTTCTATACACTTCCAAGCCAAGTTCCTATATTTCCCCTAAAGCCAATAAAACTACCAACTAGGCATTGTGAGACCTCCATCTCTAATGCTAAACGGTCTATTACAGACTTAACAGGGAGAAATATATGAACTGTCCTCTGTTCTGTGTCAGTTTCATTGTTGTGTTTCTCCACACTAACCCTACATTATATATATATACACAAATCAGCTGTTCTACACCCTGGCTTTCAAGCCATGAAGCACTGCTAATGCCCGTGCGGCATGCTCAACCTAACATGTGGTAACTCTACCCATGGACCTATACCGGGTCTCTCAGGTCATCCGACCCTAATTACAAACGTGGCAGTTAACCCATCCTTACCTGGACATGGTTTTTGTCAGGCAAGCTGTCCAGCTCTGTCTGCCCCGAGTACGTGAAAACACCGGCTTATATATCCCACGGACAGATCTCATTGGCTCCTCACTCTGAACCCAGCCAATGAAAATACGCGTACTATAAATTTACATCACTACAGCATGTTCCAATATGGCTGCCTACGAGCGAAAATACGACCTAACAAAACGACAGAAGTGCTATATCTACCCTATAACAGCTCAAGTTATCATATAATCTGCTCTTATCAACTCTACAGCTGGTATTTATAACAAACACCCGTATTATAGCTATCCTAATGTCATTTATACTTAAAACTAGCTACTCGATATATCTAGTCACTAACCCGTCTCGCCTACATAAGCACTACGAAAATGAAACTTTAATCATATTACAGGCACTAAATTAAAAAGTAAAAGTAGCATATTGCAAACAACATTAGCACTAAAAGCTAAGACCATCCAAGACCATGCAAAAGGACTCTCCAATGGACAACAGGTCAGATGGATGTCATACCACTTGACTTTGCGAAATCCTTTGACAAGGTACCGCATCAACGTCTACTTCACAAACTCCACTACTTTGGAATCCGCGGTTCAACCCTAAGCTGGATTGGAAACTTCCTTAGCAGTAGAAAGCAGCACATATCTGTAGAAGGAGCTAAGTCAACCGAGGGAGACGTGGATTCGGGAGTTCCACAGGGAACGGTCATAGGACCCCTACTTTTCCTGACTTTCATCAACGACCTGCCTGAACTTGTGAGTTCCTAGAAGTGTCAAACTGTTTGCAGATGACTGCTTGATATACAGGAACATAGAAACATCTGACGATAGTAAGATCCTACAAGAAGACTAAGCTTGAATGCTTTGGAAAAGTGGGAAAAAGACTGGCAAATGGCATTCCATCCAGAATAATGTACTGCCATCCACATCACGAAGAAAAGGAAAATAGTTGACACAAAGTACCAACTTCATGGCCACACCCTTTAGACAGTTCCAGGTGGAAAGTACCTTGGAGTATACATAAGCCAATTCAGACCTATCGTGGTGGGTTCACATTGATCAGACAACAGCCAAGGCCTCAAGAACAGTAGGATTCTTGAGACGTATAACCTCAGGAACTGTCCACAAGCAGTACAGTCTCATGCATACACCACCTTAGTCAGGCGAGTTTTGGAATATGCATCTATAGTCTGGACACCATACCATTACCATCAAATGCAACAAATCGAAAACGTACAAAGACAGGCAGCACGATTTGCGACAGGGAATTACTACTCCCGAGACCCTGGTTGCGTTACTACCATGCTTACATGTAAGCAACTAAACTGGGAACCACTAGAACAGAGAAGAGTGAGAAATAGGATCATCATGTTCTACAAAACCATCAACAACCTAGTAGAGGTCCCCCTCCATCATCTCCTACAACAGACCAGCAGGGGGACTAGGAGTTCCCAAGTCAACAACCTAGTAGAGGTCCCCGTCCATCATCTCCTACAACAGACCAGCAGGGGGACTAGGAGTTCCCAAGCCAACAACATCAGGCAAATAAGCACCAGAGTCGACGCATATAAACATTCATTCGTCCCTGCTACGATCAAGATGTGGAACTCAATACCATCAGATATCAGAGGATTACCAACAGTAGACGGTTTCCTGCACCACATACAGACCATTGATGTGGCCGGACTCATCCCCAGACACTAGACAGGACTCTGCAAATACCAGATTTTAGATGCACATACAGACAGATGTAAATATTATTTTGTTTAGCTGTATGGCCAATAAGCGGCGGAGAGCCTGGAGAAGTGACAATCATCTGATGAGTCAACTCCATAACGGAAAGAAGAAAAGCGAAATAAATAGTGACATTCTTGTGAATATGAGATCTGCTTGACAATACACAAGGATTTTGAGACATTTGTGCAATGTGCAATTTTGCTCGATTCACTTTATCCTCCTCAAATTAAGCCCATAGCTGGAAGATGTTTTGTGTCCTGTGTAGCTATATATATAGTCTGTCAAAGTATGTGAGTATTGTTACTAATGAGGCAACTTAATCCCCCTGCCAATTTTTTTCCAATGCAAAAATGCAAAGGGTACATTCTAATTTTCTAAGGAGTGTACAAATAGACAACTGACACTGCAGTCTGATTGTGATAAGATCTTTACTTCCAATCTGATACTCTGGAACATATTGCAGTGGAATTAAAGACATGGATTCAGTCAGATTGCTGACACAGTACGTAAGATCAGTAAGATAAATAAATCCATCACTGCAATTTGATACTAAATAATAATATTATGATATTTGAAATAAATGAGAAAAACAACTCCTAATATATTTCATTAAAATTAAGTCCTATTTTTCGAAGAGAAAAAATCAATTATGGTATGCTTTTTATAGGGCAAGTGGATTTCTAAGGTCTATTTGGCATGCTTTGGATGTTTGTTCACGTCCCTGGTTGTTATGTCGCCCCTGGTTGTTATGTCGTCCCTGGTTGTTGTGTCGCCCCTGGTTGTTATGTCGTCCCTGCTTGTTATGTCGTCCCTGCTTGTTATGTCGTCCCTGGTTGTTATGTCGTCCCTGGTTGTTATGTCGTCCCCGGTTGTTATGTCGTCCCTGCTTGTTATGTCGTCCCCGGTTGTTATGTCGTCCCTGGTTGTTATGTCGCCCCTGGTTGTTATGTCGTCCCTGGTTGTTATGTCGCCCCTGGTTGTTATGTCGTCCCTGGTTGTTATGTCGTCCCTGGTTGTTATGTCGTCCCTGGTTGTTATGTCGTCCCTGGTTGTTATGTCGCCCCTGGTTGTTATGTCGTCCCTGGTTGTTATGTCGTCCCTGGTTGTTATGTCGTCCCTGGTTGTTATGTCGTCCCTGGTTGTTATGTCGTCCCTGGTTGTTATGTCGTCCCTGGTTGTTATGTCGTCCCTGGTTGTTATGTCGTCCCTGGTTGTTATGTCGTCCCTGGTTGTTATGTCGTCCCTGCTTGTTATGTCGCCCCTGGTTGTTATGTCGTCCCTGGTTGTTATGTCGTCCCAGGTTGTTATATTGGTAAACGCTGCTTGCAATGACACTTGAATCTTGTTTGCAGTGATATTCTGGCTTCCTTCTGTTTAACATGGAAATGGAATTTGAATAAAAATAATTAACCATCAAACAAAATCAATACATGTATAAGACTACAAAAAGATTAGAGATTATGTTACAACTAAATGAATAAAATAAAATGAATTTATTAAATTATGAATTTTGACATATTGTAAAATCAATAAAACAATGAACAATTTTGAAAAAAAAAATGTTTGGACAATTAATTTGACATTCAAAGAACATTCTGGAAATAAGTAGCAAAGCATTTTTTCATGCAGGTCACCATGGGTAATTTGTTTTAGCTTATTTGGGTCTTTCGGTTGAGTCATTTGAAATCACTTTTGGATTTCTTCTGTTAAAGACTAGTTGGGATTCCAGGGCTCATGCTGTCGGTAGCCAAAGTAGCCATTGGCTACTTTTATTTTTTATTGGCTACTAAAAATTTGATGTGGCTACTAAATTGACTACTAAGTTTTTAAAAATGGTGAAACTCTGTATCTTTGTCGCAGAAAACAATCCGTCTACTCGAGCTCACGTGTGTATTGTGGCTGACACTGATTGCGTAAACATAATCAGGGCCATCACATATCAGAATCCGATTCCATGTAGTTGGGATTCCCAATAGTTGGGATTCCATGTAGTTGGGATTCCATGTAGTTGGGATTCTCAATAGTTGGGATTCCATGTAGTTGAGATTCCATGTAGTTGGGATTCCATGTAGTTGGGATTCTCAATAGTTGGGATTCCATGTAGTTGGGATTCCATGTAGTTGGGATTCCTTTCCAGTTGTTTGCTCATTTGTTATTTTGCACTGCAAATAAATGCCGAGTTGTTTTTTTGATAGGTTATTAATACATGCAGGTCTGTGAAATAGAAAGTTCCACAAGCTCTAAGAAAGCGAAAACGACAGCAGCCCCTGGATCCCCAGGCCTAAAAGCTTGGTTACTATTTTGTTGCACCATCAGGTGTATGACCAGAGGTGTAATGTTAAATAAATACCATAAGCATTGATAGTGCAGAGTATTCAGCTATTTTGACAACCAAGACCTCAACATGTGTGTAATAATAAATAGCTAACTTGTCTGGTATGTGTGTTTTGATATAAATTCTGTCGCTTTATCAGGTATATGAAAGCTTACATGTCTGGTATGTGTGTTTTGATATAAATTCTGTCGCTTTATCAGGTATATGAAAGCTTACATGTCTGGTATGTGTGTTTTGATATAAATTCTGTCATTTTATCAGGTATATGTCTATATGAAAGCTTACTTGTCTGATATATGTGTTTTGATATAAATTCTGTCGTTTTCAGGTATATGAAAGCTTACTTGTCTGATATATATGTGTTTTGATATAAATTCTGTCGTTAATCAGGTATATGAAAGCTTACTTGTCTGGTATGTGTGTTTTGATATAAATTCTGTCGTTTTATCAGGTATATGAAAGCTTACTTGTCTGGTATGTGTGTTT
>NW_018408731.1:276876-393256 GCF_002113885.1 Mizuhopecten yessoensis
CGTTTCGTAGCTGACACGGTACAACACTTTTCTTTCGCTTACTTCACACGGCCAGTCATTTTGTTTACAAAGAAATGGTGTGCTATGCGCATGCGCTAGTAGAGGGAAATCCCTGAACAAAACGTTGGTCAGACAGGTAGAAATACCGATGATTTTCTTAGATTTAATCATTTTTATGAATCTATTTCAGCCAAATCCGATCGTTATTTTCCATAAGGAGTCTCACTTGATATGTTTATGAAGTATTTGAAAAAAAGACAAAAAATAAAGTTACTTCACCGTGATGCCCCTTTAATGCCTTTTCCTGATAGAATTATGACACAAATTATATGAGTACTGTAAACATTGCCATCTTGGTAGAACCAGGAAGGGATAGTGAATGTATAGATAAACAAAGTACATGAATATTGTATTTATTGCCATCTTGGATTAGGCTTGATTTATTGCACATAATACCTCTAATATAATAATTTGTTTTTATGATTATAGCATATATATCTACTGTGTCATTGTGTTGTATATTACAGCAAATTAAATATGAGTTAAAATCTGGCAGCTACGGTACTATTTTTCAGGAATTCTTAATTTTTCATTTAACACAATATTCTGTAAGGAATGTAAATTGAAATCCTTCCCGGCTGAGCTGTATCTTCCTCGAAGGTTTGGGTTTACCAAAGTTTGTGGTTGATACTGAAACTATAGTTCATTTAATAGTTGCACAACCTTTTAAGAGTAGAAGTTATCACAAGTTACAATGTGGGATGAAGAAAACTCCAACCAAAGGGTAACACATAATGCCTGTTTAACTTTACTTCTGCAAAGAATCACTTTTCTTTAAGACTCTCCTAGAAGATATTGTTTGCCAGTAAGATATAATTACGTTGTTTTCAGTTTATCCTGTGTGTCCGTAAGAATGGTAAGACAGTGTACCAGAAGGTCCTGACAGGGCGTAAGGGCAAGCACCTAAAGGCCTGGGATTGGGGATTCCCTACCCAGGATGCCACCTACCACGCACTCTACCCCCGTGCCTGGACAGTCTACGACATTCCTGAATACAAACTGCGTCTTGTTTGTCGTCAAATCTCCCCAATATTTCCACACGACTACAAGGTAAGGATTATTGTTTTGTCATAGTTATCATAGTATCTGGGTGGCTGCAATTAAGTCTTTTGGATTGCATGAGCCAAGACATTTCTTAAATCAAAAGAAAAATGTTTCTTAAAGTCATTTGTGTTGATGTTTGGACCCAATATAAAATTGAAACAAAAAAGTTGACTTAAACACTTTATAAATTAGAACATTTTTTATTATTTAATTCGAAAGCATGTGCTTGGCTTACCTGGTTTTCCAGCTGAAAAATATGGCTGAAGTTGGTTATTTTTCTACCACTGATCAGTTACCTAATGTATCTGTATGTGTCCTACAGGAGACAAGCTTTCCTATGGGAGTGTTTGTGTGGTCGGTGGAGAACAGTGGATCAGACCCATTGGATGTTAGTATCGCCTTTACCTTCAAAAACGGAACAGGCGCCAAAAGTGATACTGCTGGTGACTGTCATAACGAGGCCTTTGAAAGTGACGCTGAAGGACGTCAAGTTTCAGGTGTCCTCATTCATCACTCTCTCCGCGACATCAAGTGTACTTACGGAATCGCTGCTGCCAATAAGGTCTGTGAAGGTCAAATTTAACACAGATCATTAAAGTTTCAGTAATAAAATGAAGCCTCAGGGTTATGGCATCGATAGGTTGATGTAGCACTGTGTTATTAAAAGTAATGTTCATGTTAACTTTAAAGAGGAGTTCATGGAGATAAATTTTAAGACAATTTATATTGAGATGGTCATTTGAATATTGATTTTATTGTCGATCAAGATAATCGGTGACCTTATAACTCCAATACACTGTTCAGAAATTTCTCATTTGAATATGAAGTACATAGCGATTGTTAATGATGTTATCTTTAATGACCCTTACTGACCCAGACACATTATGAAATTGTTTATGACATCATGAACAATAGCGTCACCTTGAAAGGTCAATGTCAAGGTAGTTCTGCCTAAATTTGATTGTTACTCACATCACTTGTCCACAGACTCAGAGTAACATCAATTTTTGTGAACTCCCAAAACATAGGTCAAGACCATTGTTTTTTCTGTGATTTTAGCTTGTAGGATTAGTGTGGGGATAACTGTACTGTGTTTCAGCTTGTATGATTAGTATGGGGATATCTGTACTGTGTTTCAGCTTGTAGGATTAGTAGGGGGATAACTGTACTGTGATTCAGCTTGTAGGATTAGTAGGGGGATAACTGTACTGTGATTCAGCTTGTAGGATTAGTATGGGGATAACTATACTGTGTCTCAGCTTGTAGGATTAGTAGGGGGATACCTGTACTGTGTTTCAGCTTGTAGGATTAGTAGGGGTATAACTGTACTGTGTCTCAGCTTGTAGGATTGGATGGGGGTAACTGTACTGTGTTTCAGCCTGTAGGATTAGTATGGGGATAACTGTACTGTGTCTCAGCTTGTAGGATCAGTATGGGGATAACTGTACTGTGTTTCAGCTCGTAGGATTAGTATGGGGATAACTGTACTGTGATTCAGCTTGTAGGATTAGTAGGGGGATAACTGTACTGTGATTCAGCTTGTAGGATTAGTAGGGGGATAACTGTACTGTGTTTCAGCTTGTAGGCTTAGTATGGGGATAACTGTACTGTGTCTCAGCTTGTAGGATTAGAATGGGGATAACTGTACTGTGTCTCAGCTTGTAGGATTAGAATGGGGATAACTGTACTGTGTTTCAGCTTGTAGGTTTAGTATGGGGATAACTGTACTGTGTTTCAGCCCGTAGGATTAGGATGGGGATAACTGTACTGTGTCTCAGCTTGTAGGATCAGTATGGGGATAACTGTACTGTGTTTCAGCTCGTAGGATTAGTATGGGGATAACTGTACTGTGATTCAGCTTGTAGGATTAGTATGGGGATAACTATACTGTGTCTCAGCTTGTAGGATTAGTAGGGGGATAACTGTACTGTGTTTCAGCTTGTAGGAGTAGTATGGGGATAACTGTACTGTGTTTCAGCTTGAAGGATTAGTATGGGGATAACTGTACTGTGATTCAGCTTGTAGGATTAGTATGGGGATAACTATACTGTGTCTCAGCTTGTAGGATTAGTAGGGGGATAACTGTACTGTGTTTCAGCTTGTAGGAGTAGTATGGGGATAACTGTACTGTGTTTCAGCCCGTAGGATTAGGATGGGGATAACTGTACTGTGTTTCAGCTTGTATGATTAGTATGGGGATAACTGTCCTGTGTTTCAGCTTGTAGGATTAGTATGGGGATAACTGTACTGGGTCTCAGCTTGTAGGATTAGTAGGGGGATAACTGTACTGTGTCTCAGCTTGTAGGATCAGTATGGGGATAACTGTACTGTGTTTCAGCTCGTAGGATTAGTATGGGGATAACTGTACTGTGTTTCAGCTCGTAGGATTAGTATGGGGATAACTGTACTGTGTCTCAGCTTGTAGGATTAGAATGGGGATAACTGTACTGTGTTTCAGCTTGTAGGATTAGTATGGGGATAACTGTACTGTGTTTAGATATTTACATTAGTATATATATTGTAGTGATTCTGCAGCAAATGTCAGTTGAGCTAGCTTTTCTCCGTGTCACCATTAAAACTGAATTAGTTACAGTTTAATCATAATATACTGTTGCAAATATTACAACATTACAGGGTTATTCCCTAAACAGCTGTAGAAACAACAGAAATATTTCATTTTGTTTTTTAATCTGGATTGTAACTTACTTCAGGAGGATGTGCATGTGAGTCACAAGTTGCACTTTGACCCTAAAGGTAATGGCCGTCTGCTTTGGGATGATTTGGCTGAGGACGGACAACTCACCTCTACTCCAGGTACAGATCTTACTCACCACTACCCAAAATGAAATGCTTGCCATTGCTTGGCAAATTAGATTTTCTCAATTAATTGTTTTTAATTTTGCTTTGATAACGAATTTGCATTCACATCTCATTATCATTTTGAAGGGAATGTAAGTTCAGTTTTGAAAACTATAAAATAGCACTTTGTTTCACAGGTAAAAAATGTCAACTAGTAATGTGATGGCACATTTTTTCTTTCAATTTCATGAAAGTTAATTAATACTAATTATTGTTTGCATGAAATGTTTGGTTAAAATCTTATTTTGAAAGATAGACGTGTCCCTATTTTATAAAGAACATCTGCTAAAATGTTAAACATTAATGATTAAATAACAGAAGCCATCATTTCGGGCACCATAGGGTGTGCCTGTCTTTTGATGCTAATAACATACTTCACTATATGATAATTAGGATGAGGAGGAAAACTCATTATGATTAAACTGTCTAATATTTCCTGTTGCAAATCTAAATTAATCCTGAAACATTGCTATATCCTGAATATTGTGTGAATTAACATGTATTAGTATGTACACTCTCCCACAATTACCAACACCTACAGCTAGCTGCTAGTATAACCCTAGTATTAGTAGCATTCTTTAGTTGTTTCTGCCCCTACACCAGACTTGTTCATCATGACTATGTTAGTATTTTGTATAAACACATGTTACAAGCTCTGTTTGTGCTTAGTATTATAAAAGTGGATACTCAAAACCTCACTTGTTAATAGTGTTATTATACCCCCCCCACGAAGTTAGGGGGTATACTGGAATCACCCTGGGTGTCTGTTGTCCGCAGTAACTTCTCCCAAAAACTCCATCTTAACTGAGAGGCAGATTTTATTGAAACTTCACTTGAATAATCAGTATATTATGTAGTTGTGCGCCAGCACTTTAATTTCAGATTTTAACACTTTTTAAGGGAGTTACGGCCCTTTATGCTTAATAACTTGTTCAGATAACTCCATCTTAACTAACTGGTAGATTTTATTGAAACTTCACTTGAATAATCAGTATATTATGTAGTTGTGCACCAACATTTTAATTTCAGATTTCAACACTTTTTAAGGGAGTTACGTCCCTTTATGCGAAATAACTTATCCAGAAAACTTGCTCTACAGACTTTAATTTTGTATATACAAAAATGTATATTGATGAAACGAGTTACCATTTCAGTAAGTTGACCCCAAGGTCAAGGTCACTAAATGATGTGTAAACTACCAGCATCTGCGGGAAGTATTAGTTATCCTCCAAATGACAGTTCTAGCTTTCACAGTCAGTGAAAAAGGAGGGAGGATTGTAGCAGATCTAACCTGGGGTGGTCGCTGGCAATAGGATAGCTAACTATTTAATAGAGTGTTCGACTTCAGATTAAGGGTTTTAGGTTATACCAGTCTGATACATAGCCTCTGAAATGTAAGCCTTGACTTCGAAGAAACTCTGCTGAGAAATGTTTGTGTCACTACAAAGCCATGTCCTCTAGAAAGGCATTCCCCAAATAACTTGGACGAAGCACCTAGTAATGCTAGCCTGTTCCTGACTACAGTGATGTGTGTTTGTTTATAGAGAGCCAGAGTAGGGGGAGAGATAGCATACCGAAGGCAGCAATTTCTCTCTTCCTCCTTCTCTTGGTGCGTCTGGTCCGTGTATTGGCCAACCTCATCCTTCCCCCAGCTGGTCCAGGTAAGAATTAGCCCAATCTGTAGAACACATTTGGCTTTTCACCTTAGTTTAGGACAAGGCTTTGCAGTAAGAATATGAGCATCTAGACATTTTAGGACTCGCACAACTAAATCATTTACTAAATGCTAGTATGCTTTGATTTTAAATTAATAATTAACCATCAGATCTTAAAACCTAGTAAAACTCTTCGTTTTTTCCGGAGTGAGATACAGGTAGTTATAACAATCATGTGGTTTGCCGATTTTGTTAACTTTTTAATGGTTGGCATGATCTTGTTGCGTTTTAATGGTTGGCTGATTTTGTTGCGTTTTGATGGTGCAATGGAACCTGTTTAAGTTTTATGTCTGTTTGCTTTTTGTCAATATAAAATAACAAGACTATGAAGGGACACAGTGAGTGGATTTGAATTGTACTACATTTATCAATGTCGGACTACAGTGTTTAGTAATTTGATAACTACATCTGATCATAACCTGTAGAATACAGTTACAACCTGAAAATGCAAGCAATCCATAAACATAAGGCATGATTTCCTTTTATGTTCATCGAAACCGGGGATATTAAAATGGGTCTGTCCGTCTCTGTCTGTCTGTCACGCTTCATTTCCGTGCAATAACTATAATCAATATTAACCGATTTTCTTCAGACTTGGTCACAGGGTTAAATGCCTTAAGGGCTCGGCCAAGTTTGATGACCCATTTGGCGGAGTTATGGCCCCTTGAATAGTGAAAAACGTAATTATCTGCTGGGTTTTGTTTCTGTGCAATAACTGTAACAAATGTTAACCAATTTTCTTCAAACTTGGTTCAATTTTGATGAAAATTGGTATATAGGGATATTAGGGAACTGTGAGTTCAACCGCATAGGTTTCGTTGCCATAGCAACCACACGAAGGCTTCTGATTGGTTGAAATTTAGATATTTTGTTATTTTTGTGAAAATTGATAAATAGGGGTATTAGGGGACTGTAAATTCAATAGCATACGTTCCATTGCCATAGCAAATACACAGATGATTCTGATTGGTTGCAATTTAGAAATTCAATTTCACTCAAATTTAGTATGTACATTGTAGGTGTACTATGGCAATGCGATCCTTTTCTGACTATGGGGGCAGTTTGAGGGACATCTGTAATGGTCCCCCATTACAATTAGTACTTGTTGCTGTAGATATTGTTAAGATCTTTCAACCAAATTCCTTATGCACATTCAACTCATGCTAATTTTGCCAACCGATGTGATTTGTGCATATTTACGGATAATCAATGCGGTATAGGGCTCTTTTTTCTTCAAGTTTCATGCTATACATTATGTTTCGACAGCACGATACTCAAATGTTTAAACCTAACCTCAATAATGTTAACCTACAATATGTCCTGCAAGCGGGGGATATAAATTCCACAAATTTGCTTGTTCACAATTTTACATTAATCCCACATTTTGTTTCCCATTTGGTTATGTCCAGCAAAATTTGTTATCAAATATCAGATGATTGGATTGTTTTCTTGTCCTTTATATGAAAAAAATACTTTGTAGTCGAGGAGAAAAGAATTCTTTTCTACAATTAAAGGATGCTCTTTCATTATAAGTCTATTTTAACCGTTCATAATGATTTTGGATTTATTGAGGCATTTATATAAGGGCAAGGCAATACTCTGAACATTAATTTTATATTTTAGAGGCCCAAAAAAGGTTAATTAGACTTCATTAAAGTTTTTGAGCAAGTTTTAGTTAAACTAAAAGTCTTTGGTCAAGTCTCTTTTGCTGAGAGTTGGATCCTACAGTCTGGATGCAGTTGACAATTGATAACGTTGAGTTATTTGTATAGAAAGTAAGCAAGCAATGTGTGGAACAGTATCTTTATTCCAGGAGCTGAAAAGGGTTGGAATTAGTTAGACAGTTTGACCAAGTTTTCCATGCAGTGTTTAATCATCGCAGTGAGTTGTTGACTATCGTATAACTGCAGCATTTATATACAGGTGAAGCAAACTTTGTTGAAACTTTTGTTTTTCCCTTTTAGCAGTTAAAAACATTTTTAGTCAGTGTGGTTTGATTTAGCTGACCTCAGATTGTCTACCCAAGCCTACAGACAAGATATATTTACAAATTGCTGTGCAACATTTTATGATGATACAGAGATCTTTCACAACATATTTAACATCACTAGTTACCTAACTTTATATCTTATTAGTACACATGTGATGAACCCCTGAACATTTTTTTAAGGTTACATAATATATAATCCTACCGCTCAATATCCCCCCCCCCCCCCCCCCCCCAATAAAAACCAAGTCATATATAAGTATAAACATTATACTGTCATAAATGTCTATATAATAAACCCTGACTAAGTAACATGTTATTACTTTGTAGTGATACATAAATAGATAAACCTTAGTACATGTACTTCTCATACTTCCTGGACAGTTGTAAGTCAGTTACTAGCTATTCTCAATTATTGGTAAGAAATTAACAGCTTTGTTCACCACACTTGTCTGTCTAAATGTCACACGAGTATTTGTGTGGGTTTCTTCTTGTGCGACTATATAGATACAATAACCCAAATACATATGCACACACAGATGACAGTTTATTTAATCATTCACACCATGAACGGAGACAGTTCCCTGAAATAAAAATTCAATGTCTAAGAGTACATATACGGACACGTGTAAACGTATAACTATATCCACATATATTAATACCATAAAGTATTTGATATTTAGACATTACTTGGAAATAACTATTATATTTTATTTCAGAAACTTACATAACATAATTACACCCTAATTTTAACCCTATGACATGATGTTATAATACCTGACCACGTGTACCCTAATTTAACTTATAGCCTCAGATATTTGACGGCAATATAATTCAAATGCAATAGATTATAAAACCACAGTACTTTATTTAATAATTTGTTAAATAGAAGTAATAGTCTGTTTTATATTATTTTGAATTTAATGTAAGACTTACCTTGCACTGTGGCGGTAACGCACACAGGCAATTCCCATACGTCTTATCCAAGCCAAGGGTTGGTATAGAGTGAATTAACTCACCTGGGTAGAGCCCAGAGTGAGGCTTTTCACGTGCATGGACAGGGTCATAGGTCAAAGGGTCACTCTCAGCCAATACTTGCACCCACCTCTCATACGTCACAATTATAACACAGGTACATTACCTGACACAGACATACATACCATTACACACGATACACAGCGCAAGTATTAACATGTACTCAAATTACATCGTATTTAAAATTCATCTTTTTAAATACTAAATTACTGGACAAACTCTTAATAAGTTTGGCCATCGTGACATAAATATAAGATCTTCTATAACCTTGACAACCTTGATTATTTCAGACAAGCCACAGAGAAAGGGACATGAAACTGCCACGGCCGTCTGCTCACAAATAACAGTTCCTCCTGGTGGCAAGAAAGAGATGGACTTCACACTTGCGTGGGATATGCCTGTTGTACACTTTAAAAACAAAGAGAAACTCTATGGGAGGTATGTCAGCATATTAAACTGCAGAAAGGATTCTCTAAAGATGTAGGTATAGTCTCTGGTGTAAAGATGTAGGTATAGTCTCTGGTCTAAAGATGTAGGTATAGTCTCTGGTGTAAAGATGTAGGTACAGTCTCTGGTCTAAAGATGTAGGTACAGTCTCTGGTCTAAAGATGTAGGTACAGTCTCTGGTCTAAAGATGTAGGTATAGTCTCTGGTCTAAAGATGTAGGTACAGTCTCTGGTCTAAAGATGTAGGTATAGTCTCTGGTCTAAAGATGTAGGTACAGTCTCTGGTCTAAAGATGTAGGTATAGTCTCTGGTCTAAAGATGTAGGTACAGTCTCTGGTCTAAAGATGTAGGTATAGTCTCTGGTCTAAAGATGTAGGTACAGTCTCTGGTCTAAAGATGTAGGTATAGTCTCTGGTCTAAAGATGTAGGTACAGTCTCTGGTCTAAAGATGTAGGTATAGTCTCTGGTCTAAAGATGTAGGTACAGTCTCTGGTCTAAAGATGTAGGTATAGTCTCTGGTCTAAAGATGTAGGTACAGTCTCTGGTCTAAAGATGTAGGTATAGTCTCTGGTCTAAAGATGTAGGTACAGTCTCTGGTCTAAAGATGTAGGTATAGTCTCTGGTCTAAAGATGTAGGTACAGTCTCTGGTCTAAAGATGTAGGTATAGTCTCTGGTCTAAAGATGTAGGTACAGTCTCTGGTCTAAAGATGTAGGTATAGTCTCTGGTCTAAAGATGTAGGTACAGTCTCTGGTCTAAAGATGTAGGTATAGTCTCTGGTCTAAAGATGTAGGTACAGTCTCTGGTCTAAAGATGTAGGTATAGTCTCTGGTCTAAAGATGTAGGTACAGTCTCTGGTCTAAAGATGTAGGTATAGTCTCTGGTCTAAAGATGTAGGTACAGTCTCTGGTCTAAAGATGTAGGTATAGTCTCTGGTCTAAAGATGTAGGTACAGTCTCTGGTCTAAAGATGTAGGTATAGTCTCTGGTCTAAAGATGTAGGTACAGTCTCTGGTCTAAAGATGTAGGTATAGTCTCTGGTCTAAAGATGTAGGTATAGTCTCTGGTCTAAAGATGTAGGTATAGTCTCTGGTCTAAAGATGTAGGTATAGTCTCTGGTCTAAAGATGTAGGTATAGTCTCTGGTCTAAAGATGTAGGTATAGTCTCTGGTCTAAAGATGTAGGTATAGTCTCTGGTCTAAAGATGTAGGTATAGTCTCTGGTCTAAAGATGTAGGTATAGTCTCTGGTCTAAAGATGTAGGTATAGTCTCTGGTCTAAAGATGTAGGTATAGTCTCTGGTCTAAAGATGTAGGTATAGTCTCTGGTCTAAAGATGTAGGTATAGTCTCTGGTCTAAAGATGTAGGTATAGTCTCTGGTCTAAAGATGTAGGTATAGTCTCTGGTCTAAAGATGTAGGTATAGTCTCTGGTCTAAAGATGTAGGTATAGTCTCTGGTCTAAAGATGTAGGTATAGTCTCTGGTCTAAAGATGTAGGTATAGTCTCTGGTCTAAAGATGTAGGTATAGTCTCTGGTCTAAAGATGTAGGTATAGTCTCTGGTCTAAAGATGTAGGTATAGTCTCTGGTCTAAAGATGTAGGTATAGTCTCTGGTCTAAAGATGTAGGTATAGTCTCTGGTCTAAAGATGTAGGTACAGTCTCTGGTCTAAAGATGTAGGTATAGTCTCTGGTGTAAAGATGTAGGTATAGTCTCTAGTCTAAAGATGTAGGTACAGTCTCTGGTTTGGGTACATAGGTTAAACCTGCTTCTGTATGTTAAGATTGAATGGGATGAAATGTTGCTGATAAATATCTCAGTTTTACTTTGTACAAAAACAACGTACGTATTAAATGTTTTTCAATATTTCAAGACTAACTGGTCCCTTTGTCAAGCTCTGACTCAGTCCGTCTTAAAACGTTGCAGCACGTTTAAAATGTACATTGTTTGTGTATAAAGTAAAACTTATATATTACCAAACTGATGAATCTCATTGAAGATGTTGCTGATGGGTTTTTTCACATGCTATGGTCACGGGTTTAAGTACATACATGGCAACTGTAACCCTGTGTTGAGTTTGATGTTTTTGATAAAATTATGTTTCCAGACCATTTAAATTAGTCACTGATTCAGGTACAAGGGTAACACCTGTCTCTGTATTGTGAGATTAAGTGTGATATGAACATCGCTGATAACATTATTTTTTCAGACGATATGGTCGCTGGTTTGGATACAAGGGTGATGCCTGCCCTCGTATGTGTAGCTTTGCTCTAGAAAACTACCCCGCCTGGGAACAGAAGATAGAGGCGTGGCAGAATCCGATCTTACAAAATAGGTACACTGGCTTAAATTTTGAATGATAAAGAAAATATTTATGATGAAATAAACTGTTGAGGTTGATAATTAAGGCTTTTTGACAAATATTTCATTATGTTAGACATAAATGCTTTTGTATGACAGGATATGATTTTCACTTCAATAAGCAAATTTATTCGGTGTTGTGTGCAATTTATTATCTTTAAATAAGTCAATTGTATTATTTGATATTTTTTTATGCATAGTTCATTATAATCACAGAAATAATTCAATGAATGTTTTGCTACTGATGATGAAATTTCATTTTTATGATTTTGCATAATGTTTCTTTACCAGCAATCTACCAGCATGGTACAAGTCAGCTCTATTCAATGAGTTGTATTATGTGAGTGACGGGGGAACCATCTGGGCCGACCCCCTGGAGAGCAAGGACGGGGAACTGTGTATCTACAAGGACAGCAGTGAAGCACCTGTCGTACAGGAATACAGCAAGTTTGCCTACTTAGAAGGTGAGAGAATTCATCAGGGCTGTATTCTATGTGTAGAACTTTAATTTGTAACCTCAAAGATTTGCAGGTTTCTTTATTTCTCCACTATTTTATTGGGGTATGTTGTGTTACCCTTGTCTCTCCAGTCACATCCTATAGCATCCCATCACGACTCACTGTCATCGCTCTAGCGACTTAATTTCTCATCAGATTTTGATCAAATCGATACAAAGGTTAATTATAAGAACACCTTGAATAAAGTTATATATCAGGCTTCAAACTTTGGTAGGGTTATATAGTGGCAATACCATAAGATGATTAATATATTGCAATAATTTTGCAAAATTTTTCAGGCTGCCAATAAATAACAAGAGTAAACCTTTGAGATATAAAATCACTGTACAGTAAGTATAACCGCCATACATCTACTGTAATAATTGTACAGTTAGTAAAAATAGAGTAAATATAATTGTATCACTTTGTAGTAAGTATAAGTGCCAAACAGAAATAAAAACAATGTGGTAATTATAAGGGCTGTATAGTAAATATTCTCACTGACTGTTTCAGGTCATCATGCTCAATTGAATTACATGCAAGTGTTATTTTTGTGGGTTTGCAAGTGTTATTTTTGTGTGGATTTGCAGAAAAGGGTTTGGGATTAATGTTTTCCTTTTTATACAAACTAATTTGTTTTGTTAAAAAAAAATCTTCCTATTTATGCTTTTATTTTCATTTCAATTTTCATATTTTAGTAAGTTAACAAGGATTGGGCGTTAATTTTCAATTCAGAATCAATCACATACGTTAGTTAGAATTGGTTTGTACTAACCAGTGCAGTGTATCAACTATAATAAGAAAAAGATACAATTTAATGTCTTTATTACTTTTTAATTTGTAGTGTTTATGGATTACTAGGTTTTATGACATAAACTCTTCTGTGTTGGCTTCTGTTGTAGATTAATTTGTAGTCTACTAATATCCTACTAAACTCATATTGGAACACTTTCTAGTTGTAATACCTTATTAAGTTTGTAAAAAAATGTGTACGGTTTTCTTGAGTCCCATTTTAAATGTACAACTTTTTAATTCTGAAGAAGTGGTATTGATATCAGAATCAATAGATTGTAACCAGATGTAATTGATGTCAATCAGTGGTTGGCCCATCACAATGCATTAGACAAATATTGGTTTCTTCTTCACAATCTCTTTGTTTAAGGGTATAGTTTGTGAACTAACGCCTTTAAAATCACTCTTGATACTGAGTTTGATAGGTTTAAACATAAAACCTATATCTTATTTGGCACAATGATTGAGATATTGTTTGGAAGATACCATTGATTAAGATTAAATGCCTTAAGATCCAAAGAGGCTGGGTGAAATAAGCATAAATTTGCCTTCTTGCCTCAATTTGAAATATATTTTTTGTTTACAAAAGTAAAGTTCACCAACAGTTGCTGCTAAAGCAATTATGGCTATACCATTAAAGATTTCTTCATTAGAGAAAAGATTGCGAAAAAAACATTGAGTCTTGTCGATATTTTGACTTGAATTGTTTGTAAGGAGTATCTAACTGTACTGTCTTGAAAGATTTTGTGACAAGATGACATATTAAGTAAACACTGAATTACCCCTTGTATTGTTTTATAGGGCACGAGTACAGGATGTACAACACGTACGACGTCCACCACTACGCCTCCTTTTCTCTCATCATGCTTTGGCCCAAGATACAGCTCTCCCTACAACATGACATTGGTAAGCATTATCTTTGGAATAAATATCATGTTGAGCCTTGGTGAAATAAAAATAGCATCCAAATAACATCCAAATTGTGATTGAACAACTTAAACAGAGTCAATATACATAACAACAATGTGAACATCACGGTGAAGTTACAGTTACGATGCTAATCCAGTGGTTTTTGATAGTGTCGATTCTGATGCCACTGCCCTATCATTTCATCATCAAATATGCGATACCTATGTTAGGTGTCAAATAAAAAGTATTGTTTGTATGGAAAGATTTTTTCCACATATTTCAGGGATATAAATGATGTTTGATAAATATAGCATGATATTAAAGTCTTGCTTGTGTGCATAATAGTGAAAATGGCACTCAGAGTTTGAAGAGTAAACTTTTATTTCTCTACTTTCTGTGTCAGGTCTCTTTGTGTCGCCTTGTGTCGCCTGCAACGCGAGGCTACATAAAGGTATTACTTTATCATGGCGGCGGTTGCATCGTCCGAAACAAGGTTTCTGTGCTTTAACTTGAGTTCCCTTGGGTTCCCTTGGGTTGATTGAACTCAAACTTGGTACACATATTGTATACCGATATAGCTTGTACACATATTGCATACCGATATAGCTTGGACAAATTCACATTTCAGAAGTTTGGGTGTGGAGTTATGCCCCTTTTATTGCCAAATAAGGGCATTGTGTATTAAATACAAGCACTTTTTTTTTAATCAATTCCTTTCAAATTTTAATGCTAGAAGCAATAATGTTCAACATATATAACAGGTTTTTCTGTCAATTTTCAACTTTCCGTATTTGGCATATCTGTTTACGCGATAACTCAAACCAAGACACTTTTCCTACTAAAAGTGCTTAGCAGGCGACACATCTACTCCTGTGGAATTCTTGTTTTTGTATAACTAGAAAAATCTTTTGCATCATAGCTTCTGAAATTTCAATACTATTGATTTGTGAAATTTTCTGAATATACACTAAAACTCTTATTTCACATAAACAAGCATCAAGATTAAAGAAAAATGAGAAAAATTCTTGTGATTTTGAATTGTATACCGTAGTTTTCTTTACTTTACTAAGTAAATGTTACACTGGATCTGAAAAAACTGAATTATGATGTTTAACTGTGTATATTACAGCTAAGGCAGTGATGACAGAGGATGCAACACCAATCCATTTCTGTATGGAAGGAATGCGAGGCATCAAGAAGAAGGGTAATTCTGTACCACACGATGTCGGAGACCCAGGTCGGTAAAACTAGAAGCTACTATTATTGTTACAAGTCTGTTTACCATAGATGTATTTGTCTGATTCTAAAACGAAATGTTAATGTTATAAGCAAAGTAAAGAGTAAATTGTCTTTTTTGTTTTTGTAAACCTTCTTTATTTTAATTTTAATTTTAACAAGTAGAGCTATTTTAAATGTTTATACTGAAAGTGTGTATGGCTTCAGGATCAGGATTGTAATGGAGCCTCTATTGTCTGAACAAAAGATCAGTTTACAAAACAAATTTCTGAAAATACAATTAAAAATGAACATAACACGCCTGTAGACAATAAGAAACCGTAGATATTACAGCACTTTGTATATTGAACTTTTCTTGTTCAGGATAAAGTTCTGGCGAAGTTAATATACTGTACAGTACTAGTTGACACACAGAAACACTAAAACCATTGTAAAACCATATCTACTTTAATTGATGTGTTCTGCACTTTGTAGTAGGTAATTACTCTACACTCCCTAATAAATTGGTGGATACTTTTTCAAACATTTAATCACAATTTTGTGTAAAGATTATTAAAGAACGAATAAGAATGTTATTGCCTAATATGATGAAGAAGAAAAAAACTCATTTTCGACATCAAAATTGATCATTGATTCTTGTTGTTACAGAGGATGAACCTTGGGCCAGTCTGAATGCTTACATCATCCACCCCACATGTGAATGGAAAGACCTCAACCTCAAGTTTGTCCTCCAGACTTACCGGGACTTCAGTGAGACTAAGGATAAGGATTACTTACAGAGCATGTACCCTGTGGCAAAGGTAGATTAGCATGACATTGTTGTTCTGGAGTGTTTTAGAATGAAAAAAATGAACTTTGTTTTAATCTTAGTTAATACTATGATGACCTTTTACTCTTGTTAATGTAGCAATTTTAGGGTACCTGGCACAGAAAAGGATGACAAGCATTCATTCTTTTGCATTATAAGACTTATTCTTAAGAACCATAAGTCCTAGGGTCATAATGATTTGCAGTTAGTTTGTGGGGGTGAAGGGGATTTCTTCAAAACAATTACCTTTACTTAAATGCAAGGTCAGAGGGGTCAATTGTACTAAATATCCAAATGAATCGTACATCCCATAATCATGATATTTGATCTGGAGCTTGCTGGAATGAAAGGCTATCATATATATATTAAAGTAAGTGGTCTTTATTTACATTCAAGGTCATAGCAGTAAAATGTTATAAAATTTTCATACATTTCTTATAAACCATGAAGCCTAGATAAATACTTGCTCTTTAGCCTGTTGGAGTCCAGGGCACTATGTGTTTTTAGTCACCCCTGGGGGAACCCCAGCGGGGACTATTAATTTTGGTTTCAGTCCCAGATTTTGACCTCCACTTTTTCAGCTTTCGTGTGTTTGCTTCTGTCGCTAATTACAAGCTTTTGGATAACTCCGATATCGATTTTAGGAATAGATCTAACATACAACCAAAAGGCGTTCCGAATTTCAAACTAAAGATGTTCCGAATATAAATCAGTCACCTTTGAGGTTCCCGAAGGGGTAGACTGTTATATTATATATTGCTATTGATTGATGGAGATGTTTATGTCTGACCAATGACTATATTGGTAAAATTTCTTTTTAAACCAAATTAAATTTTGGAATAAAAAGTTCAGGTAGAAAAGCTCAATAACGTCTCTTTTTCTTTATCATCTATTCACGCAATGACAAAAGAAAACGTCACCTAGCAAAAGGGCAAACTTGATTTGACATGCCGGGTTTGTGTTTGCCGCCGGCACACTACATTAAAAGCATACGCGCAATTTGGCGGACACAAACAACATTTTGTATCGCTTTGCATTTCTCTGCAGTCCGACGAAACTTCTAATCGAACGGCAGGTGCCGAACATGCGGGATTTAAGGGACATTCGTAATCAGTAGGAAGGTGCCGCCTTCCCGGCGGTAAACGGCACGCCTGAATCAAGTTCGTCCAAAGTAAAAAGTTTACGACATTTATGGAAATTGTTTTATTTTTTTAACTTACATACCATTTTCAGCCGTCACATTATAATTTCAAATGGTGATATGTTATAAATAAATGCGCCATCATTCAAACAAATATTTCATCAACATTCATATCCCGCCTGACAACGTTTACAACTTTAGGACACTTTACAACATAACACGTTACGGCAGAACTTGAAATGGAAAACCGGAAGAGTGCAGGGTCATGTAAGGTAAGTAGAACATTGCCATATTCAGAATTTATAATAAAAGCGCTCGACACCGTTTAATGTTATCGTTTCTGCGGTGTGGTGGCAGTGGTGACCTCGAGGTACCGGCAAAACATGGTATTGACATTGTATTCATTTTGAGCAAGATAAAAAGTGTATTAAGCAAAACTGCATATTTATGCATGTTTTTTAATCGGTGATTAATTCTTATGTTTTCCGGACGAAGTTCCGGTAATTTTTGTGTCAGTTTACAGACGATGGCCAAACGTCTAAAATATCTTTGTGTTGTGTCCAGCAGGTCACATAGTAACGAGATAAAGCTTGATAAAATGGCTGCGCGGAAATATATAACGGGCGGAAACCAATGACTAGACGATATTGACAGTTTTACAAACAAATAATTTTTACTGAGAAGTATCAACTGATAATATGGAGTTAAATAACCACGAAAACAATACCAGTACAAACTAGTGATAGGGATTGGAAATTCCTTAATTATCAGCCTTTAGTTTTGGTGAAAATGATTTGCTCCAATATGCATGTTCAGTTCTCTTATATCATTTTTTTTTCATTTTAACAGATGAACTATCTTATCCTGGCACTTTGGCATGTTTGAATGTGGAAGGCCTTGAAATTGGGATGAAGAAGGCCAGGGAATGTCACAGAAATTAAAAAAAAATGAAATTATTTGCAGTGTTTGTGTTTTATGGTCATAAAACATGGAACATTTTCTTCAAGTAAATCAACCACATGCTTTCTTATTATATCCTAGTAGGTTGGCATGGTTACCTAAACAGCGTGTATGCATACCTGGTCATTGTTAGACCATTTTGATTGACAGGTGGAAATATGTCAGTTGTAGCTTGGTCAATGATTTATTATACTGAAATAATCATACAGGAGATGGGGTGACTTTCATGTCATATTGACATATTTCTAGTTCCATATATATAGCTATGACCTATATTCAAGGTATGACTAGTTAGTGTACTGTTGAACCTTGTGTGTATTGTAGACAGTGATGGAGATTGCCCAGAACTGGGACACAGATGGAGACGGCTTAATTGAAAACAGTGGATTTGCTGACCAAACATTTGATGCTTGGTCCATGACAGGAGCCAGGTCAGTTGTCAAAGTAACCTCTTAACTAGGCCAGGTCAGTTGTCATAGTAACTTCTTTACTAGGCCAGGTTAGTTGTCATAGTAACATCTTTACTAGGCCAGGTCAGTTGTCATAGTTATTTATTTTAATTACTAGGCCGGGTCAGTTATCATAGTAATCATGTTGATTTATCCTTAAATTGTTACCTGTTACTTTGTGCTGCTCAGTGCCTACTGTGGAGGAATGTGGCTGGCAGCTCTCAGAATGATGACAGAGATGGGCAAAATTCTTGGAAAAGAAGATGATGTGAAAAAATACACAGATATCCTTGACAAAGGCAAAGTTTCATTTGAAGCCAAGGTCTGGAATGGTAAGTTAACTTATTACATCTAAGACTAATTGTGCTCTAGGTCTCATCCTCAATATGCTCACCTATATGTTCTCTGCACCTCCAGAATATGTCATGAAAAAAGAATTGAAGGCTCTGTATGTGCTATACCTTGTGGATGATACAAGTTCGACTGGTTTGATCCTTTGATGTACATCAAAAGAATAGTATGGCAGCATAAATGTAAAATTGACCAGCTTTGAAATTGGATGTCACTCCTCTAATCTTCAAAAGGCAGGTGTCAGCCCATGGCCAGCGATTGGCCAGTTCTTTTTATCTAAACCCAGTCAAATAGTTTTATCAAAAGTCAATATTATTAAATTGGTAAGGTGGATTAGGTTAATGTAAATGAAGATGTGCAAATTCAGATTAAAATGAAAAGAAATCAAAAGAAGCGGGAAATCAAAATTAAACAGTCAATATGTAAAACAATTGTGACCTAAATCTATATTATCGGAACAACCAGCTGAATATAAAATCATGTAACACCTTTTGTTCTTGTGATTTGACAGGGAAGTATTACAATTACGACAGCAATCCAAGTGGTGGACACCACGACAGCATCATGGCTGACCAGTTGGCTGGACATTGGTTCCTGAAGGCCTCTAGTCTGGCTGACAGCTCGGTAGGTACAACATTAGCATTGTAACAAGGTAAAATAAATAACGGGATCGTCATAGAGGTTTTTGTTGGGGAAAAGAAATTGGTGTTTGAATCTGCTTTCTTTTTTGAAATTTTTATAAAAATAGTTATAAAATAGATCCTTTTTTTCTCTTAACCTGGACAGATTTGTCCTTACTTTTACCGGTGTGAGATTTCCTTGTCTCACCCTAGGGTTGAGACAAGCTACATGTGCTCTTTGCACGTTCTCCACAATAAACCTGACGTCACTGATGTGACCCAGAAGAAGAACTACTTTTATGAGGTCACACACATACACAAGTTTGTCTGCTAATCTTGTCGTGTTTACATTTGACATCAAAGAAGATGGGATTGATTTTAAAATGTTTAAAATATGATGCGTGAACCGTCCGACGCATACATATAATATTAATACGCTACCCACGTGTTCATGTTTACAAACAATATGCTTCGTCTTACACTTGGACAGGAACAATAGGGTGATCTCATCCCCGAGGGGATGAAAGATTTTATTAGTCACCCAGGAAATATATTTTCTATTGGACTAAAAGAATTTTATGCTAAGAATGTAATGACTTCTCAGATATTTTGTATATTTGTTGGGTCATCATCATAATTAACACTGAAATGAAACAAAACTATTCCAATCAACAGTATGCAGCAAGTGTATTGTGTAATCTTAAACCATGAAAAGGTTTCCCTTCAATTAAAACTTACCAGCATTTACTATAAAGAAAAACAACTGAACAAAATGTATAGACTATTATGTCAATGTCTATTGCAGTTATTCCCAGAGGATCATATAAAAAGTGCACTAGAGACTGTGTTCAAATTTAACGTGAAAGGATTTGGCAATGGAAACATGGGCGCCATCAACGGGACACGGCCAGACGGTAGTCAAGACATAACTAGTTGTCAGTCTGAGGAATTCTGGGTAGGCGTGACCTACAGTCTAGGAGCCAGCATGATACAGGAGGTAAGTTACTGGGTAGACGTGACCTACAGTCTAGGAGCCAGCATGATACAGGATGTAAGTCACTGGGTAGGCGTGACCTACAGTCTAGGAGCCAGCATGATGCAGGAGGTGAGTTACTGGGTAGACGTGACCTACAGTCTAGGAGCCAGCATGATAGTCTAGGAGCCAGCATGATACAGGAGGTAAGTTACTGGGTAGGTGTGACCTACAGTCTAGGATCCGGCATGATACAGGAGGTAAGTTACTGGGTAGGCGTGACCTAAAGTCTGGGAGCCAGCATGATACAGGAGGTAAGTCTCTGGGTAGGCGTGACCTACAGTCTAGGAGCCAGGATGATACAGGAGGTAAGTCACTGGGTAGGCATGACCTACAGTCTAGGAGCCAGCATGATAGTCTAGGAGCCAGCATGATACAGGAGTTAATTTACTGGGTACGTGTGACCTACAGTCTAGGAGCCAGCATGATACTGGAGGTAAGTTACTGGGTAGGTGTGACATACAGTCTAGGAGTCAGCATGATACAGGAGGTAAGTAACTGGGTAGGTGTGACCTACAGTCTAGGGGCCAGCATGATACAGGAGGTAAGTTACTGGCTAGGTGTGACCTACAGTCTAGGATCCGGCATGATACAGGAGGGAAGTTACTGGGTAGGCGTGACCTACAGGCTGGGAGCCAGCATGATACAGGAGGTAAGTAACTGGGTAGGTGTGACCTACAGTCTAGGGGCCAGCATGATACAGGAGGTAAGTTACTGAGTAGGTGGGACCTACAGTCTAGGAGCCAGCATGATAGTCTAGGAGCCAGCATGATACAGGAGGCAAGTTACTGGGTAGGTGTGACCTACAGTCAAGGAGCCAGCATGATACAGCAGGTAAGTCACTGGGTAGGTGTGACCTACAGTCAAGGAGCCAGCATGATACAGCAGGTAAGTCACTGGGTAGGTGTGACCTACAGTCTAGGAACCGGCATGATACAGGAGGTAAGTTTCTGGGTAGGCGTGACCTACAGTCTGGGCGCCAGCATGATACAGGAGTTAAGTTACTGGGTAGGTGTGACCTACAGTCAAGGAGCCAGCATGATACAGCAGGTAAGTCACTGGGTAGGTGTGACCTACAGTCAAGGAGCCAGCATGATACAGGAGGTAAGGTACTGGGTAGGTGTGACCTTCAGTCTAGGAGCCAGCATGATACAGGAGATAAGTTACTGGGTAGGCCTGACCTACAGTCTAGGAGCCAGCATGATACAGGTGGTAAGTTACTGGGTAGGCGTGACCTACAGGCTGGGAGCCAGCATGATACAGGAGGTAAGTTATTGGGAAGGTGTGACCTACAGTCTAGGAGCCAGTATGATACAGGAGGTAAGTTACTGGGTAGGAGTTACCTACAGTCTAGGAGCCAGCATGATAGTCTAGGAGCCAGCATGATACAGGAGATAAGTTACTGGGTAGGCCTGACCTACAGTCTAGGAGCCAGCATGATAGTCTAGGAGCCAGCATGATACAGGAGGAAATTAGTTACTGGGAAGGCATGACCTACAGTCTAGGAGCCAGCATGATAGTCTAGGAGCCAGCATGATACAGGAGATAAGTTACTGGGTAGGCCTGACCTACAGTCTAGGAGCCAGCATGATACAGAAGGGAAGTTACTGGGAAGGCATGACATACAGTCTAGGAGCCAGTATGATACAGGAGGTAAGTCACTGGGTAAGCGTGACCTACAGTCTAGGAGTCAGCATGAAACAGGAGGTAAGTCACTGGGTAGGTGTTACCTACAGTCTAGGAGCCAGCATGATACTGGAGGTAAGTTACTGGGTAGGTGTGACATACAGTCTAGGAGTCAGCATGATACAGGAGGTAAGTTACTGCGTAGGCGTGACCTACAGTCTAGGAGCCAGGATGATACAGGAGGTAAGTTACTGGGTAGTTGTGACCTACAGTCTAGGAGCCAGCATTATACAGTAGGTAAGTCACTGGGTAGGTGTGCCCTACAGTCTAGGAGCCAGCATGATACTGGAGGTAAGTTACTGGGTAGGTGTGACATACAGTCTAGGAGCCAGCATGATACAGAAGGGAAGTTACTGGGAAGGCATGACATACAGTCTAGGAGCCAGTATGATACAGGAGGTAAGTCACTAGGTAGGTGTGACCTACAGTCTAGGAGTCAGCATGATATAGGAGGTAAGTTACTGGGTAGGTGTGACATACAGTCTAGGAGCCAGCATGATACAGAAGGGAAGTTACTGGGAAGGCATGACATACAGTCTAGGAGCCAGTATGATACAGGAGGTAAGTCACTGGGTACGTGTGACCTACAGTCTAGGAGTCAGCATGATATAGGAGGTAAGTTACTGGGTAGGTGTGACATACAGTCTAGGAGCCAGCATGATACAGCAGGTAAGTCACTGGGGAGGTGTGACCTACAGTCTAGGAGCCAGTATGATACAGGAGGTAAGTCACTAGGTAGGTGTGACCTACAGTCTAGGAGTCAGAATGATACAGGAGGTAAGTTACTGGGTAGTTGTGACCTACAGTCTAGGAGCCAGCATGCAGTCTAGGAGCCAGCATGATACAGGAGATAAGTTACTGGGTAGGCCTGACCTACAGTCTAGGAGCCAGCATGATACTGGAGGTAAGTTACTGGGTAGGTGTGACCTACAGTCTAGGAGCCAGCATGATACAGGAGGTAATTAGTTACTGGGAAGGCATGACCTACAGTCTAGGAGCCAGCATGATACCGTAGGTAAGTTACTGGGTAGGTGTGACTTACAGTCTAGGAGCCAGCATGATACAGGAGGTAAGTTACTGGGAAGGCATGACATACAGTCTAGGAGCCAGTATGATACAGGAGGTAACATACTTGAAACAGGGTACTTTACAGGTTGGTGAGGGATATAAGTCAAGTCTGGGTGTACTGTTATCTCAGAGGTTCAAATCCAAAAGTCTTAAGTAGATTGTTAGGAATACAATATAAAAGTTTTAGGGTTCTGGTGCTCAAATATTTGAGATTAGATGAATATTTGAATAGACAGGTGCTATACCTTCTTTCAAGATTATGCTGCTGAAAGTTTTTACTTCTATCCAAATGTTTTTTTAGGCATCCCTGGGGGAACCCAGCAAGGACTATTAATTTCAGTTTCAGTCCTAGATTTTAACATCTGTTGCCTATCACTCTGAAGAGCTTTCGTGTGTTTGCTTCTGTCGGAATATACCAGGCGCTAATTACAAGCTCTTAGATAACTCAGATACAGATTTCCTTTTCAAACAGGAATAATATACAACCTGAAGGCGTTCCAAATTTCACATGGGAATTACATATAACCTAAAGATGTTCCGAGTATGAATCAGGCACCTTTGAGGTTCCCGAAGGGGTAGTCTGTTATATTAAGGATTGCTGTTGATTGATTTAAATATTTTATGTCTGACCAATGACCATCGACTACCGTAAATATTCGCGTAAAGTGTGCACCTTTTTAAAGAAAAAATGAAATTGTTAATAAAGGGGTGCGCAGATACTCAAGAACAATCCAAAACCAGTCGTGGTTGCGACCATTTGATTTATCGTGAATTTTTGGGGATTTTCAGAAAGGTTTTGAAATATGCTCGGAGCAATAAACTGTTAAATTTTGTTTAATAACTCCTGATTGCATTGTCTATCTAACCATTATGAAAAATTAGTAGGCCCAACTTGCAGGTACGATACCACGTATGGGGAAACATAACGAAGAATTGCATCGTAATAAGCACTCTGGGGTTAAAATACCGTTCTTGGGTAAAATCATGCTGAACTATTAAATCTTGACAGTAGGAATGTGTCAAAACGACATGGGGAAATTAAGTGGCGAAGTTTGCAAGTTTGTGTATTGCAAAGAGTCAAGGTCAAGTGATAGTATTTAATGGCAGGAACTCACAATGTCACATGCATGCAAAACAGCCAAATACATTCAAAACTTTTCTTTTCAAAGAAGAATTGCTGAAATCACTACTCTTTTTTGTTTTTCATGTCTCATAAATTTGACTGTTGGCGGTCCTCGTCAGACGTGTTTGAGTGACTAGCTTTAACAAAGTGTACACACCCTGCCGACAGGCCTATCAATGTCTGATTCAGTCAGATTCGCAGACGATCAGAAAACTACTTTGAATCATGTATTTCATGAAAAAAAAGGGAAAGATTTATCCGTATTTATGATTGAATCTTTTCTGAAAGTTATTGTTGTGAAAACAACAATTGTGATTTTTTTATACTGAAAATGATCATATACAAATGTAGGAGATGGGGTGATTTTCATGTCATTTTGACATATTTCTAGTTTAAGTCTGCTTTTCAGATATAAGATGTTATTAATCAATAGATTTGCATACAGGCTTGACTTATTTGATGTGGTATGAGACTGCAGAAGAATGTACGTTGCTGTGAAAACATATTTCGTGATAAAAGAAATTGTAAAATTATGCCTTTTAACGATACGGTTGGAGACACGACCAATGGTGTGTTTAGGATTCTACTGTTGGTGACCAGTGGTAATAAATGGCTGTACCCAGTAGATTGTGGGTAACTATGGTTACCAGTGGTAATAAATGGCTGTACCCAGTAGATTGTGGGTAACTATGGTTACCAGTGGTAATAAATGGCTGTACCCAGTAGATTGTGGGTAACTATTGTTACCGGTGGTAATAAATGGCTGTACCCGGTAGATTGTGGGTCTCTATGGTTAACGGTGGTAATAAATGGCTAATACCCGGTAGATTGTGGGTAACTATGGTTAACGGTGGTAATAAATGGCTGTACCCGGTAGATTGTGGGTAACTATGGTTACCAGTGGTGATAAATGTCTGTGAGTATAAAGAGTTTGGCAGTATATCTGGTTAACCGGTTAGCATTATATGTACCCGGTAGTTTGTGGGTAACTATGATAACCAGTGTCAATAAATGGCTGTACCCGGTAGATTGTGGGTAACTATGGTTACCAGTGGTGATAAATGTCTGTGCCTGGTAGATTAGTGGGTAACTATGGTTACCAGTGGTAATAAATGGCTGTACCCGGTAGATTGTGGGTAACTTTGGCTACCAGTGACAACATTTTGCATTGTCAAAACTAAGAACAGTTATTGACCTCATCAGATGGTGGCCTATGATGTGAAATGTGTTCAGTTTTGTGCCATAGGAAATATGGTGCATTTTTTTCGGAAATGATTCATTCGATTCTGATAGAATGTCCCGCCTTTTTTCACTACATTAAAGCTAAAAATCACTACTGATAATTAGAACTTAGCATTACAAAACCTTCCAACCAAAAGATGTTAAAGGAATTGTTTTCTTAATATTCAGGGCACTGCATCTTTAATCCAACTCAGTGACCCTAGAACAGAAAAATATTGTGGTACATGTAGCCTCATTACTTAATAGTTATACTTTCCGTATCCTTGACATTAATCCGAGATTAAGTTTAGAATGACTGGTATGAAATGTTACTGATTGATTTCAATTCCTCAGCATTTAGTAGTCCTCCTGCTGTGGGTATAAATTGAGGTAATTAAACGAGTGACAATCCTAGTGAATCTTCGATAATCATCAGTCCTAGTCAATCTCCAATAATCGTAGATCTTTGATAAATACAATTCATTAGCCGAGAGATTTATTGCATAATCTTCCATCTGTGAGCTTGAGCAGTTCAGCAGGGGGAAACCTCCGGATTTCACTGATGGCTTTATGTCCAACCCAATCAGCTTTAAACCTTACTGTATTCCTACAGCTGCTTGTAAAAACATTTCTAAAATAATGATTATATATTAAATAAGTAACAATCCATGAAAGTGATAATTTTGTCTCATTATGTTTAGATTTATGAACTAAGAAAAATATGCTTGGTATACTGCCAAAATTGACCATACTTTTTATTAACAAGAAATTGAAGTTCATGATCAATGAAAATGCCAGAACTTGCTGTTTTTGTCAATTATGATGTAATTAGATTGCTGAAGTGTCACCATCATTATCTCGACATCATCAGGCTGAAATCTCAGAAAATACTGGCTATTATATTAAACCTACACTGATTTAATTTATGCATATTTTTTTTTATATCTGTTGATAAATCTTTATTGCGAATTATGAAAACATTTCCTAATTCTGATATTTTCTCTCTCCTTGTGAGGATTGCTCAGGTCATTACCAGTGGCGGATCCAGAGGTTTTTTTTGGGCTTCAAGAAACCCCCACCCTGAGAATTTGCTTTAAAAATCATGTATTTTCACCATTTTCCTCAACTTTTCCCTACATGGACCCCCCCCCAGATAGGTCTCTGGATCTGCCACTGCGTTCTGTCCATTTAAGGTCGAACTCCTCATTCAGGCTGCCAGCTTTAAATGGATGTTCAGATGGATTTGTCAGAGTCAAAACAACAGGACTAAAATCTTGTCATCTTAAAGCTCTGGTAGCACAGCATTAGGTTCTTGTCTTTGTTTGATTGACAGACACATTTTTCACTGTTGTTTTCAGGGGGTTGGAGGGATCACTATTTATACATTTCATAAATTCATTAGCATATCACAGAGGTGGTTCATCGATGATTTGTCGACAACCCTCGATAAGCCTCAGGTTTCACCTAATTTGAACAAGCTATAGGTGGAATTTCCCAGTTCTACACTCCTTGGCTTGAACTATTCTTATGTCCGGTGCATACATTGCAGTTTTGGCAGTTTCTCTAAGGGTTTCTCAGGTTCAGTCTTCAGGGATTTCTCATAGCTTTCTCAGGTGGAGGATGCCTGTCTCTATAAAAAATACTTGTAATATGCAGAGTTTATGTACTATCCCAAGGCTAATTATGTGACAACACATTTTGTAAGTGGCTTCAGCTAGTATTCCTTAGCTGAAAAGATTTTATTTTTTATTTTGTGAAATAGGTAAATATAATGAGATTCCTATTTTCAAATAAAACAAATTATTATCATCAACTTTATAGTTCAGCATGATTCACTTCATGGTAGCTGTAGTGACAGCTTTCCCTTGTTTCACAGTGGTGTTAATACTTACCTAATACATATTGTGTAATTATGTCTGTTTAATTTTGTTAACAGGGGATGATAGAGGAAGGGTTCCAGACAGCCTGGGGTGCCTACCATGTCTGCTGGGAGTGGTATGGCCTGGCATTCCAGACTCCTGAAGCCTACATGATGGACAAGCACTACCGATCTCTCGGCTACATGAGACCACTGGCAATATGGTCAATACAGTGGGCCCTGGAGAAGTTCCAGCCACAGCTTATGTCCAGTTGATGATGAGGTCATCTAGACTGACCAGTCAAGGTGATGTTGTCCAATCACTTATCAACTGACCAGTCAAGGTGATGTTGTCCAATCACTCATCAACTGAATCAGTCAATGGTCAAAATCATTGTGAGAAATCATTTACTGATGAACAATGGGTCCAGTCTTAAACAGATATCTTGAGTAATCTAGCAACATACTTATAAAATTTCATAATTTATATCACTATATTTTAATAATTTTATACCTCACTGACCTTTTGAAATGTATGTATCATTCTTGTTTGCTCTTAAATTTCTAGTGTTGTAATTATTGCTGAAAATCTATTGGATCAATGAATTAATTTTCTAAACAAAACATCTGTACCTCAGGTATGTGTTATGAACCTGTGCTGGAATGAAAACTTGATGGAAACGGAAAAGAGTCTTCTATTCACAACAATGAAACTTATAAGACTGTTAAGCTTTAAGAAAATGTTTAAATATTGACCAGTAATTATTGTAACATGTGTACAGTAAAACCTTGATATACCGCCACCTTCTGCACTCTGTCCTCTGTGATTTTGGCAGTATAAAGAGTTTGGCAGTATATCTGGTTAACCGTTTTGGACTCAAGTGTTCACACACTAACTGAACTATAAAGATTTTATAAAAGGCACTGGTAAAAAGTATCCTTCATGTATAGGATTTGTACGTACATTGTAAGTTCTCTGGCTTGTAGCATCCTACAAGTCCCACCAGGACATTTTCTGTATGTTATCTTGCTGCCAAACCAAACCTCATTGATATGAAGTTTATTTCATTTACATTTTGCATTTACTATATAATAAAAAGCAATACATAATTGAAAATGGATTTGGAAACAAGTTTTATGCATAAAATTTATTTACACAATGGAGCCAAATTGCAATTTTCCACCACTATTTCCACCACTATTCCATTTTTTTTTATCCTGAAAAGTTGAACTCTCCTCTTTTTTGTCTGAATTAACTAGATCCTGTTGTCCCTCTTGCTAAAAGAATTAAATGTCATTTTTGCCAGATTGTTTTTGGGTAGAACTTTTGTTATTAATATATTTAAAAAAAAAATATGTATACATTTATAGACAAACTTATTTATTCTGATATGATTTTTCAACCAAAGATTTGGCATTATACAGGGGTTAGCATTATACAGGGGGTTAGCATAGCATTATACAGTGGGTTAGCATTATACAGGGGGTTAGCATAGCATTATACAGTGGGTTAGCATTATACAGGGGGTTAGCATAGCATTATCCAGGGGGTTAGCATTATACAGGGGGTTAGCATTATACAGGGGGTTAGCATTATACAATGGGACAAGTGTAAAGGAACTGTTTACAAAACACTTAACTGGGACATATATAATGGTGGTTAGCAGGAGGCTCAATAATACAAGGGGCATTACAAAGTTGTCTTTCCCTCAGACTATAACATTGTATATTTGTAAAAACCTCTTGATATTAATAAGCAATTTCACAGGGCAGTAATATTCATTCGTAATTTCTATTGAAAAGTCACACAAATCTATTTGTAAACAATGTCTTCAGATGTTCAATGGTATAAATAAGATGTATAAAATACTCTTAAAATGTGTTAGACTCTTGACAAAGTGCTGCTCTTAGAAGATATAGTATTCAGTTCTTGAATAGGATTTACCCTATTTGTGTAATAATAAACTAACAAATTAAATCTGATGTGAATAGAGTATAAATAATTAGTAACAGAATCCATCAGGAATAAAGGAAAATAACAAAATCCAGCAATGCTGAATGTTTTGTGTGAAAGTGAACTTCTGAAAATTATCAGTGTTGTTTTCTTTTTGTATTTTTTTTTCTACTGATGATTCAAAATCAAATTAGTATTATATAAATGTGCATGATGGTTGAATGTTTTCAGATATAAATATTTGGGGGGGGGGGGGGGGGGGGGGGGCCCTTCCATGTGACCCCATCACCCACTGCCGAAGCCTCCCCTAGCCATGTGACCCCATCCCCCACTGCCGAAGCCTCCCCTAACCGTGTGACCCCATCACCCACTGCCGAAGCCTCCCCTCCCCATGTGACCCCATCACCCACTGCCGAAGCCTCCCCTAACCATGTGACCCCATCACCCACTGCCGAAGCCTCCTGATGTTAAATTTCTTATTGTTATGTCTTTGATGTTAAATGTTAATCTTGTTTATTTCATTGAAGATTGAATAAGCTGCATTTAATGTTATTGATAAAGGGCCTGTCACACCTAGCCGATTTGAGTTACCAGGGGTATACTGGAGTATGGCAGTGATCCATAGACTCAATGCCCTTATATTGATTATATACATATCAGGATACCTAGTTGTTGATTTTGATAAAACTAGTTATGATTTTTTATCTTATGTCAATCAAAAGGTTTGAATCACGAAAAATATCAGAACTTGTTTTCAAAATCTAAAATATTATTATTCAATCTAGCTCATTACCTGTTTTGTGCAGGCATTTTTTTGTGTATTTAATGAGACATTTCAAACTCTCTTGACATTGAGAAAATGTTCATTTAAAATTCTATAGAAACTCATGTTTGAGATGAAGGTCCCCAGCTTGACAAAGTCATTTTTGAGATGAAGGTCCCCAGCTTGACAAAGTCATGTTTGAGATGAAGGTCCCCAGTTTGTTCTCTGTGCAATGTTACTTTTAGAGGGACACTGACAAAAATGTTTGGATTGATAGATGTTTTGAAGTTATCAATGGTGTTTGGATATGGAAGTTTAGAAACTATGTTTAATGAGCAAGTTTCTTTATTTATTTAGCTATACATCTGTAGACAAAATTATGAAGAAACAATGTTGCATTGAGTTATCAGCCTAAAAATATTTGATTTTCTGTTTTTATTCTGTTTTGTTATATATTTATTTTTTGTTTTCATTAATGTAAGACTTTCCTTCCCTATCAATACTTTTCAGCATAATACCGAAATGTTTTTTTGAAATCCCTCTATATAGATCATACCTATCACATGTTGATATATAAATCTGAAACAGCTGAGTTTTGTTTAATTTTAAGAGTTTAGTTGAGAAATGACAGAAATTGTTTTAATCAACTTACTATATAACACTACATAGGTAATTTCTTTGGTGGTTTGAAGCCATTTAGATTTGTTTCGTGATACAAACTTTCGTGGATTCCTCATATAAGCAAACAGTAGTCAAGAATATAATTAAATTTGTTGCATTTAATTTTTGCGGTTCCATAACAACCACGAAAGTGTATACGCAATGAACATTTCATGTCACACATACAGGTAATAAGTTATAAGGAACCCTGTCTAAACTGAACATTATTTTATTTCAGGAAAGTGTGATACACATATTTTGTTTTTGATGTTTTAGTTTTATATTTTTATTCTACATGTACCTCTTAAGTGCTGCATGAAAACTGGAAAATGAAGTATATTTATAAATAAAAAATACTTAGTTGTCCTAGTACAGAATACAAAAATGTGAACTACCTGCTCAATTTACATACAAAAAACGTGTTCAGTTTGATTATCAGGAAATGTAGATTTTTCATATTTGATTCTTGCCTTCTTAGTAGGAAAATTCAAAGAGATTAAATTTGTTATCTTTCTTTTATGACATGGTTAAGTGTCATCGTTCGGATCTAGTCTTTATATACCTCAACTTCATCACTATATCAAAGTAATTTGTTAAATTTATGATATCCTCTCTAATATCACAACTTCTCTGACCAAGGAGTTTGCCCTCTAGCAGCCATGGAGGGTATAAAGACCTTATCCCACATACTTGTTGTTGATCCTGAGACAGCGATGCTGACTCTGTGATAGGTTTTCGAAAATTACAGCTGGAATGTTTTCTTTTTAAAATGTCTGCACATTTTGTATATTAAAACAGAAAAGCATAGGATTTGGAGAAATAGCAAGTTCTGATTTTCCCGAACTAGGTCAATTTTTCAACACAGCTTCAATTTGGGAAGACCTGGTTGCAGGGGATAAGAATCTTACTACCTATATCCCTCAAATCCAAGCTTTGACTGTATGTTTAAGTCGTACTCCGTCAATCCCAACTCCATGGTGTCTTACGATGCTGCTGTTCTTTTTTTTTCATCAATGTTTACCTGATGTGGAATCACTTCTATATATCCTATTTAAGAAAGAAAAAGCAAATTGAATGTTTTTTTCATATATTTCCTGTGCCTTTTTCAGTGGCCCGATACCACTACAATGTAGGACTATTGTAGAAGTCAGGGACTATAGACTATATCACCTCTGTGTGATGTTTCTGTCTGCATCACACAGGAGGGACTGATTAGTGGAAGATTTCCTGGAGAGGAAATGTTCGCCTTGAATAAATTAGCATAAAATATCTACACAAGAATATTGATCATAGATATATAGATATCAGAACTATTACAAACATTGACAACTTTCCCATGGCAGTCTGTTAACAGGTTACAACGCCGTCATAGTCACACTTACCGTATTGTTCTACCACACACTACAACCATTAGTCTTAGTTGTAATGGTTAATCCAATGCACTGCTTTATGTTCAATAGGCCATAAAATATGTGACAGAATTGATGATGTGGCAGTGGTAACACCAAGGTGACATGTTCAGAACACCGCATGTTCACAATAATAGCTTGTGCATGTTCAGAACAACTGTGCACATTCAGAACAACTGTGCAAGTTCAAAACAATAGTGCATCTGAGCTGTTTTACCCTAGGTAGGTGAGGACAGGTTTACGTTCCTAGTAAAAAAGGACAAATACGCCTGTAAAGTGTGGGACAAGTATGGGGTCTGATCATTGGTCTAGATATTTAATCCTATTCTTTACTGAAACATCTTTTCCCTTACACTTCGAGTGTTTGTTGTAGATCATTGTTGTGTATAAACATGTATTTACAATATTCTTATTAATTCTCAAAAATTAATATATAAAATAATCCAATGCAAAAAATGTATTCCTTTCTACAAAATTATATGTTACATGAATATGCAAATATAAAAACATAAGAAGAACATGACTTATTGTATTGTTAGGTGATTTGTTATTTTAATGCTTTATGGTGACTTTTTCATTCTCACTTCAGCTGTATTAAAAAACGAAGCATGAGGATTTTTTTATCCTCACTTTTGGAGTTTTGTTTTTCACAACTAAAAGTGTGAATGAGTTTATTTATGATTGCCCTAAAAGTTTATAAAAATTGAGGTATTTAATGCTTTAAACACTTAAAGCAAATCTAGATTATCAATATTTATTAAAGTTTAACCTTTGAAATATTTGTGATTACAAGGTTGACATATATCTTTATCTCTACTGAAGGGAAAACAATTGAAACATTATATATTCACATGTGAAGGTGTAACTTTTAATTAGCAAAGTAATTTCTATTCACTGCATTCTAAGTTGCAAGTTTTTAGTTTCAGATGAACTGTTAGAGTGAATGGTTTATAACCCTTTCAGAATGGTGTGCAGCCTTGTTGTCAAGGGTAACATCAGAATCTGGCGTCAAAACATATGCTATTGATTCCCAAACTTTTTTATGCATATTTTTTTCATTTATTATTTTGAAGTGTAACAAATAAAAATTATAATTGTTTTCCAGCTGAGTATCATATATATTTTACTTGTACGGCAGAATAAACAGTTTTTTTCACTCCTACTTTGCACTTGTGGAAAATATTGGTATTCTGCAATACTCCTAAAATATATCCAGCATTCCAGTGGTATGGCAGAATGAACTTTGCTTTGTGAAAAATATCTTATTTTGCCATACTCATGAAATACATATGGTATTTACCAGGGAACAACAAATATCTCTAGTTTCTATGGAAACTGGTTGATACTGGTTTTGATGTAGATATAATATACATGATAAAAATGGGTTTTAGAATCAAAATTAGGTCGGGTTACATCTTGCACATGTGATAACTTTGTATAATCCTAACACATGTATCCCTATTGTAAGTTTGTTTTAATTTCACCAGTTGTTATAATGATATGTCATGGACGTTAGTGTTGGAATGTATTTAACAGCCAACTTTGTTACATATGAGATTTTTTTTGAGAAAAAGGAAAATTATCACAAGAATGGTAAATAAAATAGTAATAATTGTTAATTTTAAATCTGCAAAGTGCGTTTTCCCGTCCATCAAATTTAAGTGTGTGAAGTGAAATTTTTTTCAGATACTTTCCCTGTTAAAATAAATTGAATGCAATGATATATTAGACATGAAGATATTGATTTATTTCAAAATCTTATTTTTATCTTATGTGTTCATTTTAATTCAGATAAAAACAAAACATTATTTACAAAGTGTTCATCAATGACAATGATATCTTAATTTAAGGTGGAGTGCATTGTGACTAAGTGTGATTGTTGTTTAATCTGATATACCCAAGGCATCCTATTGTAGTATCACCATCAGTTTATGATGCTACACAAATGCAGCTTGCATAACTGTGAATCTAATTTGAGCATAATGGTGTTGTAAATGAGGCATTGAATATTTTGAAGAAAAGTCTTAACTTGATAACTTATTCACTCAGTGTTTTTCAATCATTTTGTTATGTCCAAGACAAAGAATCAAGAGAAAAACAATCCTGTCCTAGTGTGCAATACAGAACTGTCGAATGTCCATTAACGTTACACATTAATTGATACTACTGTGATATGTACAGCATAATGTGTCTTAAAGACAAATATCTGCTTCTACGGTTACAGACAAACATTGTTGTGATGTAAAGCCTAGGGTTCCTCAAAGTTACACATGCTCATAGAACCCAGAATGACGAACCCTAATTAAAGGGAAGCGTCTCACTACCTTGTATGCATGTTATGTAGCTGGTAACGGTTTGTCAGTATGTATTGTTAGATGTTGGAGTTACACGATACCGCCATTAACGTGGTTGACACATCCTTTCTGGTTTTACTTGCGTAACAATTGGAATATTTATGATATTTAGATTTTATAATTGAATTACGGCCGAAAGAAATGTGGTTATGTTCTGATCTGTTTCTCCTTTTAAAAATCGAACTGATTTGTGTTTGAAATTCAATAGACATTAAAATTCTTTTTATTATTTTCTCATGAACATTGAAAATATTAATTTTCAGAAAAGTAGAAAAAATATTGTACCACCAGTAAAATCAAATTCGAAATATGATTGTGAAGCAAACATTTAATCAAGCGACTTTCAGCAGCGACAGCTGTTATGTTCTCTGTATCAAGTGTACTGATACGCCTGTCCTTTCACAAATATGCGTGAATTTCAAACAACTTACAATTAATCAAAATGGAATTTTGAAGGATACCAAAAATTGTATCAGCTCATGTTTAGTTATTTTTAATTGGTATAACAACAAGAACAACGTGAATACATGATTTTATTATATCAATAAGAAAAGATTTATTTGTGATAACTACACAATTTTGTATCTCCTCAGACAAAAAGATGTATAAGTTAATGACAGTTGTGTCTATGTTGTGTAATTCGTATTCAGTGTGTAGCACGAAGTATTTTGATAATTTTCCGCACAATAAAATATTATCAATTGTTTATTGTTTGTTTATTTTTATGACTTTTCCTTTAAAATAAATGCCTTCCAACTCGTGTTTAATGGGGGTTGTCAGAGCGGGTCGATTAATAAAGGAACCTACTGAAAATGCAAGTAACTGATTGATGACTTTTCAGATCGGGAGAAATAAGATTATTTATCGTTGATAAGCTGACCATTGATGAACATGTACAAATGTATGCGCGTTAAATCATTATAATTCATACATATTGATCAGGATTGATGAAGTCGTGGTTTTATCATTTCATAATTTGTATTGATACAGAAACAACAAGACAACAGCGAAGTGTGCACACAAATTAGTTCGAACTCAAAATTTGGGCAAATAATGAAACAACGATAGATATAACCCTGACGTTTGATAAAGTACAAGAATAAGACATTGTGTTCCGGCAAATATCTATCTTAAAAGTACTTCATTGACGCTCCCGTCATGTAAGTTTATATAAAACCAGGCCATATCACGTTCTCAGACTGCGACCTCTGGGTAGTGACAACGAAATCACAAGGCACAATATATATAGAGAGAGAGAAAGAGAGAGAGAGAGAGAGTGTGTCACGGAAATCATGGTATAGACTCGAGACATATGAAGTAAGAAATTACTATTAAAAAGATGGTTAGTTGACGCAGAAAACAAGACTAAGTAAACAATTACTGTACCATTTGGCTATTTCCACCGTTAAGGAATCATGACACTTCTTATCAAAATATGTTCTGAAATATATGTAGAAATGAGCATAGAGGAAAGAGGCTGTCTGTAAAACCATAACTACGTTTCAAATTCACAGCTTTGGCCACACCAGATGTTTTTTTCTTAAAGTAGCATGAACAAATATATCTCAACAACAGGTTATCGGTCACCGATTCTGGCCAAGCCGGTGAATATCGAATAAACTGCGACAGGTATTGTCTACCACATCTGATCATGAAAGTACATGTATTCCGGTTATATTTTTGAAAGTCGGAGTTCAAGACAATCTCGCAGGATCAAGGCAGGGTCACATACCAATTTGTTTTTGCACATAGAATGCTACGAAGTGAAAGAACCTGATAAAAACATGAATGTGTTTGGGAAAAAACAACAAGTTACTAAGTGTCATCAAAAACACACTTCAAACTCAGAATTGATAAGTACAAGGCGAATAAGACCTGGCCGTCTTCTGCTGCACCGATACCTCCGCCGTGTAAACAAGATCAAATCTAAGTAATGTCATCACACCGAGAACTGGGGTAGTGACAAGGCACATTAATGAGCATGACAATAAACATCGACCTTTATATCACACAAAGAAATAGATCCTGATACGTCCATACAACTTGTCAATACTCTTCATTAGGATTTAACAAGCCTCATAAAAGATTTAATAGTCACCCTAAATTTCAACCCCCTGGTAAGTCATATTCACAGACCCTTAATGAATATCGGAATATGTATACATATATGTATTTAAATATAATGAACTTGTACAAAAGCTTCTTAAAATGTACATAACCAGGTTAACGTAGTCAATAATAAAACATAAGGCTGATGTCATCATAAAAATAGCTCACCGGACTTTTAACATATGAATCTCTATAGCGACCTAACTGAATGCTACGAAATGACATATTATTCAAAGTTCATTTATAAACCTAGGTCATGCAGACCTTAATTTCTCTTTAACTAGGTGTGGAGATGCATACCGGCCTCAAAAGTAGATGATTGTTGCTATGGGAATGTAAATAAATCATAGTGAAACGTCCGAGTAACATCTTATACTGGTATATATGTGTAAAACCACAGACCTATGACCATAACACCACTCAAACTTCATATATAGTTTCCTTTCTTAACATTGAAAGTTTTTATGGCACTTTTCAGCTTCAATGTTTATAACATGTCTAGCGCTTTTATAACATCACAGCATGCATACACACATAGGGAGATATTAGCCAGGTGGCAAAGGACTGGTAGTAAGCGCCCGATAAGGAAGCTCATGCGAATTCCTAAAAAGAATTGATTGTATAAAGTATATACTTATGTAATACTGTAAAGCGCTTTAGAGTGGCTTATTCTAGCTAGATAGGGCGCTGTATATTGTTTATTATTATATACAATGTAAGCTTTAAATTGTGGGTCATTTCTTAGCATTCAGTTAGGTCGCAAAAGAAATTGACGTTATAAATTCAGTGAGCTATTTTTAGGACGACATCAGCCTTAATGCCTTATTTTCGTCTACGTTAACCTGGCTATGTATTTTTTAATAGCCAATGTACAAGTTCAATACATTCAAATTATATATACATTGTATAAGCTCCGATTTTTAATTGAGGTCTTTGAACATGACTTATCAGAGGATTGACATTTTAGGTGACTACAGCATCTATTTGAGGGCTTGTTGAACCTTAACCTGCATCATTGAAAACCTTATGTTGTAAGTTTGTCCGTTAGCAGTCGACATCCATCACGGAAGTCATAATGTTAACACCGTAGCTAGGGAGAAGCAGGGGTGTTACTACCAAGAAAGGAAAAGTTCTCGATAGGAAAGTAGAAATCATCCTTCTTTTCGTCGGTCATGCTGCAAGTAAGGATCGAGGAAAGCGGCTGAAGTAAAAGAGTATGGGGTGTCCTTTAAGGCTATGAGGATATATACGATCAACGTGGTCAATACATTTATTGTTATTAAAAGTCAGCACATCGCCGATATATCTAATTGTGAAATTGAAGGACTTGGCAAGGTTTTTGTACTATTGCGGATAGGCTCATCAATAAATTCAGCTTCATATGAAAACAGAAACAGATCGGCCTGAGGAGGTCAGTTTGTCCCCATGGGAATACCTACAGTCTGTGGGAAAATATTGCCGCGGAACTCAACAAAGATGCCCAGTCATTTTATTTTGGCATTTGTTGTGCTTTTCACAAATATTCTCCAAAAAATTCACAACCATATATTCTTATCGTCGTTCTGCTTTCTTGGAAAAGACAGCTCTCATAATTAGAGACAAAGGCGTTCTCTCAGTTTGGTATAAAGTATTGCAGAGGGTCGAATAGGATAGAAGAGACATTTTTGAGATGAGAATGTTCAAGATTGATCGAAAGAAAAATTGAATTCCTCAAAATCCACATTCTATTTATTCCACTTTTTGAGTATACAGTACTAGTGCTACAAAACGACGGCAACCCCTATTTAATGGTACTCATTAAGAATGACAGTACGAAGTTTGGATAATGGTTTGGTTGAGCAACTAGAAGAGCCGGCGATGAAACGTTGTTTATGAGGACTCTTGTGAAGATGCGGAATCAAATACAAACGAGGCAGTGTTTTGTTTTCATGTTACATGTCAAGCATCTCATTATTTTTGAATGATGGACCTAGTAGCTTGGACCCACTCTGAATGAGAGTTCGATTCAGGATGCTCTTGTTTTGCCCATTGTCTGCCAGTCTTCCATCAGTATCTTGACATTTACACTCCAGTTGATAGTAGGAGTCTTCCGATACTTAGGACCCTTTATGAAAAGCTCCCTACTAGATTTGCACTATGGGTAATATCGCCAGTTACCTCAAGGTGAAAGAGGAGTTGATCTAATGTCGGGGTATGACCATCCACAGTCGGTGAATGCTCAAAGTATAACACTGTCAAACAGTAGTAAGGGGACGTAAATTTAATTACCTTCTTAAAAGTATAAACTATTTATATTACAATGTTAGAGAAAGTACTAGCCTTGACCAGCTGCATCCTGATTGTTCACTCCGTTCTCTCTCTAACTCTACGCAGTGTTTGAAAAAGAACAGAATAATTTCCTGATTCGAAGAAACAAAATAAGACTGGAAGTTTTTACACATTTTTTTTATTTCTCTAACAAATGAAAAACAAAACAGAGAAAATTGACTATCATTTCCCGAAAATTGTTTTAAATGATTCCTCATGCTATACATGAACACATATCCAGGGTATATATGTCGACCGCACACTTTAATATCATACCGACCTGACAAGAATCGTTTGGCCCGAGGGAAACACAATGCCGTACAAACTACATACGTAGATATGGAATGTACTTAGTACGGGGACATAACATTTTAGTAAACCGGACATAATTTGTTACGACATAAAACTTGATGTTCCCACACAATAACAAAAGTAGATACATATGTAACTTGCATCAGAGCATTAGACATAACAAAGGGTCGAACTCCTCTCACATGTAACAAAATAACCTTCATTACTTGTTTAACCCCATATTTGAAGAAAATGAAACGATATGCAAACGTAATAAATTTTGTAAAAAGAAATGTTTTTTTTAACAGAATAATATTTCACAGAGGTAGTTGCGAAGCTTTTATGGCGAGTGTCGCGCTGAACTCTGGGAGACTAGCATCACATCAAAATAATGGCGCGGAACATTGTTTCCAGTGCAGCACTTGCCTACAAAGGCGATGTCTAGTTCCAACTGTTCTGTAATATTCAGTTGGCTTTGCGACACTATAAAAACTGTTTATTCATAAATATTTAAAAAATAAAAAAAATAAAAATATATATATATAAAAAAAACACATCGAGAACATTGTACAGTGTACTGAATGTTGGATTAGAACCCGAATTCATAAGCAGTATTAGTATGGGATAAACGGACATGAAGAGGAATAGAAAATAACAACGTGATGAGAGGTGAAACAATACACAGCTTTCCGAATTTACCAAAAACAACCCGAGCATTGTTTGTACAAATCGCTTTACCTTTGACAAATGTTTCCTGAAACCTAAGCTATCCATTCCTTCCTTTACGACGTTTATCGGCTGATGGGTTTCAACAGAAAACTTCGACGCTAACACTTTGTTGCTATTTTGCCAGTCATAATACACAAACTGTCATCAAGAGTTCTGACTAATCTTGGTCATCCACGCTCCCCAGTGATTCAGGTATTCCTCCTGGTGGAACTTGAGGTGGGCGGCATGTATAGATTTCTCCCAACACTTGCTAGTGACGTCCAAGGCTGGCAAGTCACGGTGCCAGTTAGTAATCATCTCCTCTATGGATGGAACATAGCACATGGGATCGTTATAACTATAGAACAACAACGTTGGGGCCATGATCGGGTCTACCTTGAACAGATCCACTAGTTTATCATACTCGTCACGGGTCGTCTCCTTGGTCATGTTATAGTAAACATCCATCATTTGTAGAATGGGTTTCTTCATCAGGTTGGTCCCTGGGAGTGCTACTGCTATCCCTGTCGACATATGGTCGTAAGACCCAAGAACAATACTGTCAAATACTTGACCTTTGACCTTGTCTCGAAAAGCTCCATATTTTTCCGGTTCACGTCTCGACAGCATCAGGCACAGAGTAAAGAGGTATGCGCCTACTGAGAATGCATGGACGATGACGTCATTCTTATGTTCTTCTAAAGTATATGAGAGAATGCTCTCGGCAAGTTTGTATCCTTCCGGTGGCCACAGGAAGTGAGCCAGCCGGCCGTTGATTGTAAGGACATCCAACCCTTGATCATGGTACAGCTTACAGTACTTCTCTACGGCTGCGGGCTTAGCGTATAGCCAGTCAAACAAAAGAACAAGTTTCCTTGACTGTTTGTCAGAATTATTCAAACTTCGCAATGTCAATAATTTAGAAATATGTGTTTCTTTTACAGCGTTTGATCTAGAAGAAGTTTGTGCTGCTCTGTCTGGTCCGCCTGAGCTAAAGGATCGTGGAGTATTAAGCAGAACTGTTTTCCATCTCTTGAATATCCCACATCCACAACTTAATACTCTCTGCGTCATCTTCAGTTTTGACGTTTAGGATTGCATTGGGGTAGCCTTTCACCTATAGACGATACCAGCATATAATTAACACATAATCAACCTTAATTGTCATACAGGAACTAACGTGTCTCTATAATGATATAAATTGAGACCGAAATTAACATCATGCAAATCTGACGAAAAGAAATATACAGCGTTTTCGGACCGATAAGAACGTGATGCCACGACGAATAATGAACGTTTCGAAACACTATTTAATTATAATACATATGTACCAGTGATGAATCAGTGTGTGTCATGTCTTAACGAACTATCAACCAAATACGGCAATACATACATAACTGTTTACACAAAAAAGGTAAACAGCAGGCGTGACAGGAGGGACTGAGGAACAAAACAGTGTAGGAAATGGGAAGAACACGATTAGATAGAGATCACCATTTGAATGGTTGCAATGCATGGGTGCTGCAGATCGTTTTGGCTTCACGAGGGAAACACCGATTCTTCAGGGAACCCCACATCACTCACTTCTTTTTCAGAATCAGCACAAGCAGACTAAAATATTGACCAGATGAAAGTACTGCCGCGACTGAGTTAGTGCCAAAATTATATTCAAGATGACTTCAACTAATTCAGTATGTAACAGGATAAATGAGATAGAAAAGTAACATTAAAACAAATACAAGAAACACAATACAGTAAAGGAAAAGGATCAAACCAAATCGGAAGTTATTAAGAATTCCAGAAAGACATGAAAAACATCAGTTACTACAAAAATGAAAAAGTAGATTTAGAAATTCGAGTTGCTGAAAGGCTATATTTGTTATTTGAAGTCAAGAGAACGAATGATAAAGGCGAGATTCTTCAGGACATATACAGAAAATTAAGTTAGGACGGCAGAAATAATTGAGAGGCTGATGAAAATCTAGATCCCCGACTAAAAACTAAGTTTGTATCAAGTCACTTCTTTACAACGAGGCATTCACAGGGAAAGTATAACAGGTAAGTGAAACAAAACACTAATGTTGGCAACATGGACAAGACTACACTATTAGTAGTCCTTTTCCGACCAACCCTGGGATCACCCGTAATCAAATGGATCAAAACGGAGCAATACACACCGGCACAAAAACTAAACATATTCCTGTCCCCTTCTATGGCCACTGACTGGCCAAATATATGGATATCGTCATATGACTGAAGCGAATACTTAACAACCACTGGTATTTTAAAAATTCCATAAAGGACTATTCCAACCTTTGAATTTGAGTTCAAATGTGTCTTCAGGGGTGAATGAGTTAATCTTACCCTGCAGCATTTATGTAAATATATTTACTTTGTTATTGCGCGATAAAACTTATGTACTGCTTATACAAAGTTGATCAATATCATACACATAAAAATATCACATTTTGTGCTCATTCAAGCCGGAGGTATTTACTGGGTCTTTGTTTTCAGTAACACTGCACACCGGTGATTTCGCTATGAGGACGCTGCTACTGGGGGAAACAGAATAATGACAACATTTTCCCTTGCTACACGCTAGTAATACTCATTTGATACACAATCTTATTATAACCAACATCACAACAACAGACATATCTCAACACATTAACGCCACAACGAAGTAAAAACACCAAGTGTTGACGTCTAATCCAGTGTTAGCTGTTTACTTGTGCTTGAATTCATGCACAGATCGATACAGTTGGTCCTACCATGCATTACAACCATCATAATTCCAAAATCTTCTTCTATCTCAAGCGTAGGTGATACCCAAATCGTTATGTGCACACAAACACAAGAAATATACATAGCTTACCTTCAGAAATCCGGGAAGTAAATAAAAATGTGCGCTATGAAATAAGTTCCCAAATCAAGATGTTCCGGATCATTAGCTTGTGCTGATTGACATAATATATTTTCTTCACTGCAGACGGTTACGTTAATCCGGTAGATTTCTTCATACATCATCAGAGGCTATATCCTTTTCCTCATTATATAGATAAAGAAAGGAAACAAACGTAAAATCTTATAAAAAATAGAGTGTTTCCTAACACATAGCTTTTGTTGTATATAATAGTTTCAGTTCTGTTTTAATGGATTCTTTAATGAATATACAACTTTACGTTCATACGTGCTTCCCATCGATCCTGTTGAGCTAAAATATACACTTTGGAACGAATTTCATAGGTCGAACATGAAATGGAAATGAAAATAATTTTCGTAATAGTATACCTATTCCAAGAGTTCTTGCAAATATTCATGAAATTCCGATTTTCTCCTATCATTTCCGCGTTACACGTTATTATTGGGAAACATTATAAATCAAAACAATCAAACAGTTTGAAATTGTAGCAGGAATAAATCATTATTTAAAAAAAAATGTTTTGGAAAACACCTCTCCTCGGGTATTATGTGAATATTGAATTGAAACTCGTATGCAACAAATCAGAAACAGACTATGACAGGAACAGAGTGAACAGGAAAGGTAGCATCATTACCGAGAGGAGACATCAAAACAAAATGACAAACAAAACTAGAACAAAAAATAAACTCAACACAAAAGGTATGACAACAACAGCGTCGGAGGAGACACCAACACAGAAGGAATGAAAACAACAGCGTCGGAGGAGACACCAACACAACAGTTATGACAACAACAGCGTCGGAGGAGACACCAACACAGAAGGAATGAAAACAACAGCGTCGGAGGAGACACCAACACAAAAGTTATGACAACAACAGCGTCGGAGGAGACACCAACACAACAGTTATGACACCAACAGCGTCGGAGGAGACACCAACACAGAAGGAATGAAAACAACAGCGTCGGAGGAGACACCAACACAAAAGTTATGACAACAACAGCGTCGGAGGAGACACCAACACAAAAGGAATGACAACAACGGCGTCGGAGGAGACATCAACACAAAAGGAATGACAACAACAGCGTCGGAGGAGACTCCAACACAACAGTTATGACAACAACTGCGTCGGTGGAGACACCAACACAAAAGGAATGACAACAACAGCATCGGAGGAGACTCCAACACAAAAGGAATGACAACAACTGCATCGGAGGAGACTCCAACACAAAAGGAATGACAACAACTGCATCGGAGGAGACTCCAACACAAAAGGAATGACAACAACTGCATCGGAGGAGACTCCAACACAAAAGGAATGACAACAACTGCATCGGAGGAGACTCCAACACAAAAGGAATGACAACAACTGCATCGGAGGAGACTCCAACACAAAAGGAATGACAACAACTGCATCGGAGGAGACTCCAACACAAAAGGAATGACAACAACTGCATCGGAGGAGACTCCAACACAAAAGGAATGACAACAACTGCATCGGAGGAGACTCCAACACAAAAGGAATGACAACAACAGCGTCGGAGGAGATACCCACACAGAAGGAATGACAACAACAGCTATATCTGTCACCATTCTGCATAAAGCTATATCTGTCACCATGCTGTATAAAGCTATATCTGTCACCATGCTGTATAAAGCTATATCTGTCACCATGCTGTATAAAGCTATATCTGTCACCATGCTGTATAAAGCTATATCCGTCACCGTACCGTATAAAGCTATATCCGTCACCATGCCATATAAAGCTATATGAGCGTTGGAGGAGACACCAACACAAAAGAAATGACAACAACAGCGTCCGAGGAGACATCAACACAACAGTTATGACAACAACAGCGTCTGTGGAGACACCAACACAAAAGGAATGACAACAACAGCATCGGAGGAGACTCCAACACAAAAGGAATGACAACAACTGCATCGGAGGAGACTCCAACACAAAAGGAATGACAACAACAGCAGCGGAGGAGACTCCAACACAAAAGGAATGACAACAACTGCATCGGAGGAGACTCCAACACAAAAGGAATGACAACAACTGCATCGGAGGAGACTCCAACACAAAAGGAATGACAACAACAGCGTCGGAAGAGACACCGACACAACAGTTATGACAACAACTGCGTCGGAGGAGACACCAACAAAAAAGGAATGACAACAACAGCGTCGGAGGAGACACCGACACAAAAGTTATGACAACAACTGCGTCGGAGGAGACACCAACACAGAATGAATGACAACAACAGCGTCGGAGGAGACCCCAACACAAAAGGAATGACAACAACAGCGTCGGAGGAGACTCCAACACAAAAGGAATGACAACAACAGCATCGGAGGAGACTCCAACACAAAAGGAATGACAACAACAGCGTCGGAGGAGACACCCACACAGAAGGAATGACAACAACAGCTATATCTGTCACCATTCTGCATAAAGCTATATCTGTCACCATGCTGTATAAAGCTATATCTGTCACCATGCTGTATAAAGCTATATCCGTCACCGTACCGTATAAAGCTATATCCGTCACCATGCCATATAAAGCTATATGTATCACCATGCTGTATAAAGCTTTATTATATGACTGGTGCTAATTACCATATTATACGGACCTGGTCTGAACAATATTCACCTCGGCCTTCGGCTTCTGTGAATATTGTTCAGACCAGGTTCGTAAATCAGGGATAGACGTCACCTGAAGTCCATAATTGTATAATATCTGTCACCATGCTGTATAAAGCTATATCTGTCACCATGCTGTATAAAGCTATATCTGTCACAGCATGCCGTGGTACCCCGCCCTTATCGTACCAGGTTCAACTTAATCACAAAGGTACTGTCATCTTCACTAAATACATAAGATATTCTACGTCAACATTATTGATATTGTACCTAATATCATCCATATATTTGTTATTGATAATATTATTGAAATGTGATCATTTTGAATCCAGACAACTTATCTATTAAATAGTCAATTTCAATATGCATGAAAAATATTCCCAGCGTTTTGAAATTGTCGTTATATTTCAAGCAAGTCAAGATATCAAAGTCTAGTTAGATTAAGCAATGCTGGATCTACAATATATTATGACGATTCTAAAATTTTGCTTCACAAGTTTGCTCATGAAAATAATTAAGATTAGATGAAATCAACCCATAATGTAACGCACTTGGTATGCTTTTGTCTTTTTCCAACTTTTTATTATGGTAATAAATCAAGAAATGAATAAACTTTGAATAATGAACGTTAAGATGACAGTACTTTACTAGTTAAGAGCAGATCACAATTACTTAGCAAGGTCACTAACCAGAGCAGCTACCTGCCACAAAAGCCTGGCCTAAATTAGAGCCCCGATTCGGTTACCTCAGGTAGGCAGATAATTTGATAACATAATTAATACGATTGTGCACAATTGTAAAGCTTGCCAAATGTTGATAGAGTTATCATATTGTAATAACAGAGGAAGGGGACACGGATTTACGTTCTTACAGACACTTGTATAATTACACATAAGGGATCATATTTCGGACCACAAAAATCTCTTTCATGCTCGGTAAAACCAACATAGATTCAATTCCAGAGTAAAATGTACCGAGCATTAGGAAGTGTTTGTCCGGAGGTTATTCTTTTTTTAGATGATAGAAATTCGAAGTCGACTTAGTACAGGTTTAAGTGTGTTTTCTCATCACAGTTCCTATGGACAGAATGGCCTTAAAATGATAGCTTTATAACCAGTACAGTAATATATGTTGTTATGATGTGGTTGTTGTGTGTTGTTTGGTGGTATGATCAGCCTGGTAGTTTACAATTGGTATAGATTACCACAGCGATCAACATTTATGTATAGATTACCACAGCGATCAACATTTATGTATAGATTACCACAGCGATCAACATTTATGTATAGATTACCACAGCGATCAACATTTATGTATAGATTACCACAGCGATCAACATTTATGTATAGATTACCACAGCGATCAACATTTATGTATAGATTACCACAGCGATCAACATTTATGTATAGATTACCACAGCGATCAACATTTATGTATAGATTACCACAGCGATCAACATTTATGTATAGATTACCACAGCGATCAACATTTATGTATAGATTACCACAGCGATCAACATTTATGTATAGATTACCACAGCGATCAACATTTATGTATAGATTACCACAGCGATCAACATTTATGTATAGATTACCACAGCGATCAACATTTATGTATAGATTACCACAGCGATCAACATTTATGTATAGATTACCACAGCGATCAACATTTATGTATAGATTACCACAGCGATCAACATTTATGTATAGATTACCACAGCGATCAACATTTATGTATAGATTACCACAACGATCAACATTTATGTATTGATTACCACAGCGATCAACATCTATGTATTGATTACCACAGCGATCAACATTTATGTATAGATTACCACAACGATCAACATTTATGTAAAGATTACCACAGCGATCAACCTTTATGTATAGATTACCACAACAATCAACATTGATGTGTCGATTACCACAGCTATGAGCATTTATGTATAGATTACCACAGCGATCAACATTTATGTATAGATTGCCACAGCGATCAACATTTATGTATAGATTACCACAACGATCAACATTTATGTATAGATTACAACAACGATCATCATTTATATAAAGATTACCACAACGGTCAACATTTATGTATAGATTACCACAGCGATCAGGGTGTATGTATAGATTACCACAGCGGTCAACATTTATGTATATATTACCACAGCGATCAACATTTATGCATAGATTACCACAACGATCAACATTTATGCATAGATTACCACAACGATCAACATAGATTACCACAGCGATCAAGATTTATGTATAGATTACCACAGCAATCAAAATTTATGTAAAGATTGCCACAGCGATCAACATTTATTTATAGATTACCACAACGATCAACATTCATGTATAGATTACAACAACGATCATCATTTATATAAAGATTACCACAACGATCAACATAGATTACCACAGCGATCAACATTTATGTATAGATTACCACAGCGATCAACATTTATATATAGATTGTCACATCGATCAACATTTATGTATAGATTACCACAGCGATCAACATTTATGTATAGATTACCACAGCGATCAACATTTATGTATAGATTGCCACAGCGATCAACATTTATGCATAGATTAGCACAGCGATCAACATTTATGTATAGATTAGCACCGCGATCAACATTTATGTATAGATTACCACAGCGATCAACATTTATGTATAGATTACCACAGCGATCAACATTTATGTATAGATTACCACAGCGATCAACATTTATGTATAGATTACCACAGCGATCAACATTTATGTATAGATTACCACAGCGATCAACATTTATGTATAGATTACCACAGCGATCAACATTTATGTATAGATTACCACAGCGATCAACATTTATGTATAGATTACCACAGCGATCAACATTTATGTATAGATTACCACAGCGATCAACATTTATGTATAGATTACCACAGCGATCAACATTTATGTATAGATTACCACAGCGATCAACATTTATGTATAGATTACCACAGCGATCAACATTTATGTATAGATTACCACAGCGATCAACATTTATGTATAGATTACCACAGCGATCAACATTTATGTATAGATTACCACAGCGATCAACATTTATGTATAGATTACCACAGCGATCAACATTTATGTATAGATTACCACAGCGATCAACATTTATGTATAGATTACCACAGCGATCAACATTTATGTATAGATTACCACAGCGATCAACATTTATGTATAGATTACCACAGCGATCAACATTTATGTATAGATTACCACAGCGATCAACATTTATGTATAGATTACCACAGCGATCAACATTTATGTATAGATTACCACAGCGATCAACATTTATGTATAGATTACCACAGCGATCAACATTTATGTATAGATTACCACAGCGATCAACATTTATGTATAGATTACCACAGCGATCAACATTTATGTATAGATTACCACAGCGATCAACATTTATGTATAGATTACCACAGCGATCAACATTTATGTATAGATTACCACAGCGATCAACATTTATGTATAGATTACCACAGCGATCAACATTTATGTATAGATTACCACAGCGATCAACATTTATGTATAGATTACCACAGCGATCAACATTTATGTATAGATTACCACAACGATCAACATTTATGTATAGATTACCACAACGATCAACATTTATGTATAGATTACCACAGCGATCAACATTTATGTATAGATAACCACAGCGATCAACATTAATGTATAGATTACCACAGCGGTCATTAAATTAATATTTAATATCTCTTAGTTCTTTTTTTTACGCTTGTCAATTACGATTCTCAATTAACTTTCTAAATCATTCAGTAACATTTCAAAAGTAGGTATCGGTAATTATAAACTAGAAGGGCATAAATCGTTATTTTTGATCTACCAATATTGAAAAACTAAAACATATATATATTAGTATTTAACAATGCCGAATATTTAACTAAACGGTCAGTAATTAAACAGTAGTAACACCCCCCGAGTTGATATACAATAGATATCGCTATCTCTTCCTACAATTGTCATTCAGATCTATACGAAAACTTTGCCCTGATGCAATGATAATTGATCCGATATTGAACATTTGTGTCATGCACTTGCATTTTAGTTATTATTCAATCCCCTTCTAAAGACAAGTAGTTCAAATTATCGGTGTATATTGTGAGATTTTTTTATTGTATTATACCTTTCCTGTTGAGGTTAATATGTATTAAATATTTGATCTGATGTTAACATTGAATGTCGTGACCTACAACAAATAAAATACTGTTCTAAAACTATGAGACTCAATAAATTGTTATTTATCAAATTAGTTACAATTAAATGTCAATTAAAAGTACAAATATGGCATTACTAAGAGTAAGATAAAGTCCAATATGGACCAAGTTCAGAGATCACATCAAGACTGTCTCAGGTCCCATAGGCCGCTCTAAGCATGACCATCTCTGATGTAACCAGCTTAGGTTGTCACTGAGGAAACCAAAACATTCTGCTGTACCCGTGTGTTCCTTATGTTCTGTTTTCTTGTTCCTTCCTTTGGTTCGATGATACCTCCCTTGACACCTATTGTTACATTTTTACTGTAATGTGATAACGTAATCAAGGAAACGGCTTAATTGCCCAATTCAAAAAGAAAACGAAAAAGAAAAAAGGATTAAACAGGAAACACATTAACACACATACAAGGAGAAAGACAGACAAACAAATGCATACACAAAAATATACAAATAAACAAATACTGCGTTAAATATACAGACAAACAAAAGCTGCACAAAATATACAGACAAACAAATACATGCTCACAAATAAACATAAGCAAACACATACACAAAAATATACAAATAAACAAATACAGTATATACACAAAAATATATCGACATACAAATACATTCACAAATAAATAGACAAACAAATACATACACAAAAATATACAAATAAACAAATACTGCATAAAATATACAGACATTCAAATATATACACAAAAATATATCGACAAACAAATACATTCACAAATATATACAAATAAACAAATACTGCATGAAATATATAGACAAACAAGTACATACACAAAAATATACAGACAAATACATACACAAACATGTAAAAACAAACAAATACATAAACAAAATATACAGACACTCAAATGCATACAAAAATATATAAAGACATCAAATGCATACACAAATATATACAATTCCATACAAACAGATACAAACAATATACAGACAAACAAAAACAATACATACACAGTCAAATAAATACAATACATACACAGTCAAATATATATAATACATTCACAGACAAACAAATACAATACATACACAGTCAAACAAATACATACACAGTCAAATAAATACAATACATACACAGTCAAACAAATACATACACAGACAAATAAATACAATACATACACAGTCAAATATATATAATACATTCACAGACAAACAAATACAATACATACACAGTCAAACAAATACATACACAGTCAAATAAATACAATACATACACAGTCAAATATATATAATACACTCACAGACAAACAAATACAATACATACACAGTCAAACAAATACATACACAGACAAATAAATATACAACAATATGTAGTCAGAGTTAAACTTTGCCCAAATGATTTAATTTTGATTAGTTTGAAAATTAGAAATAAGATACATATTTTTGACATTTGCTTATATATATTGTAACAGAAATCAAAACAACGCGGTTCTGTTGTTTGTAGATTTTATTTGTCTGTATAGAGGCATAAATCTCTCGTGAAAACGAGACATTGTGGTATAGTGATACTAATTTAGCTATTTTTTTTCCACGCTATTAGATTGTTATTGTCTTTTTAAACTTTATACATGTAGTATATAGCAAGAGAACAATCTTTTTTGTTGTTGAAATTAGATTTTCTTCAACTTGTGAATTGCTCAGAGTTGGGAGTAATCCAGCTAAATTAACTTTATACTAGGTACCGGTGCGAATCAGTCCTAGCAAGCTTTAAGCCTACAGTTCCCTGGAGGTAAAGCAGGCCTTGGATTAGCCAACGACAAATGTGCATGCTGCACGCAAAGAGATTCCTCGGAAAATATCGTAATTATCATGGGCGGAGTAATCCGCATTTTAAGATGTTGCCATCGACAAACTGCTGTCACCGGAACTTAGCATCACGGTTTGCTACAGAGACACGACAAAGCACAAGCGACAACCTTCACTGATCAGATTTACGCTTTGCGCCAGTAGGGACACTCTGCGCCATTACATACGTCACGGTAACAGGACGGAAGGCTTATTCTTAAACACGTTTGGTCAAATTAGTTTTAACCCCGCGATTACTTCCGTGAATTAGTTAATGTCATTTTTTAATTTTCGATTTAACATGCGCACTTAGGAACTGATGCAGTCAATCACAAATGTGGTTTATTTATAAATTAAAAGAAATATTAAATACATCTGTAAAATAGGTGCCAGTGTTATTTGTAAATTAATTCAAATGTGATGCACATCTCTTCTGAAGATGGTTATCTATTTATAAAGTACCGTGTATATTATAGCATTACTGAAGCGGACACTATGCTGCCATTACCAATTGGGCGGAACAGTTCGTTTGCTTTTCATTTCCCTTACCTCATTCTTCTTCAACTGCTCTAAGCTTCACAGACAACGCATGACATGCCAATACCTTCGCCTGTCGAATCGTTTCTGAAACACAAGTAAATCTAGACCTTCAGCTGTCCGAGCAGTCACAGAAAAACGTAATCAAATATGGCCCGTGATTATTCTTCAGTTGGTCTGTATGTGAGACAAATACCCTAGCTGAATAAAACAATTACTGCATTCTTTATTAATGTACAGAGTCACTTACTTTTCGTTGTTTCTTCTAAGAAATAATAAACGTATGTGTGTGTAGTTTGGTGTAACATAAATGTATAACAAGGATGAGAAAATCTTCTGCCGTGTAAATATAGATCTAATCCATGTCAAATATCACACACTAATGAGCATACTCAAAACACCCACCATTAATTCATACAAATTTAATATGTTTCCCAATAAAATCATAATTTTGAAAATAAAACTTTGCCCATAGCCTTCATCAACCTGCCTATCTAGACACCCTTTGGTGAACATTTGTCCGTCAGCAGTCGATATCTATCAAGAACATCATGATGATCGTGCTACCGAATCAACAGAGACATGTAAATCTCATAGGTGGGGGAAGCAGGGATGTTACTATCAAGGATGGGAAAGCTAAATATTGGAAATCGAAATTATCACTATTATCGTACAGCTTAGTAGAAACTTGTCCCTTCAATAAATTCAGCCTCGTATGAAAACAAAGACAAGTGGCGAGAAGAAGGGGGCTGTTTGTTCCCATATGAATACCTAGTCTTCTTGAAAATCTTGGCACCGAACTCAACATAGATATAAATCAACCAGGAACACACTCATTCTTACGATCCTCACTATATTTTATTTTGGAATTTGCCGTGTTTTCTTTAACGTTCCAAACATATTTAAAACCCATAATTATATATCGCCTCTCGTCATGCTTGAAAAACCAATCTCATAAAAAAACAACGAAGACATTCCTTCAATTTGGTTTAGGTATGGTAGGTTAAAGAATTGAAAGTAAAATATTCTGAAGAAAAAGAAAGCACATTTTGATCAAAAGATCTTTTGAATTCTCCACACCCACATTCAATTAGTTACACTTCTAACGTCACTGTACCCAAATCGGGACACTTTTTAGATAAATATCAATGTTATTTATACAATACTATTAGTTCCCAAAATGCTTGTTAATTTTTCACAAATAGATACTATCCACTTTTCATTCCTAACAAAATTTGATATTTCGGGCGCTTCGTTATATAAAAAGAACGCGAAATACCATCAAAGGTACGCAGGCCCCTTGAACCAGCGTTACTGTACCCTAAAAAGGACAATTCTGGTATTTTGGCAAATATTTGTGGATAAACGATTAATATCGGCAGAAAATATGCATAGTTGAAATATTTTAGAGTCAACGAGAGTTCGGATTAAATTTCTTTTTCAAGCTAGCATTAGTATTGATTAAGTAGACTTTTGAAAATGATATCTAAATAAATAGCGTCGCACGGCACGTAAATCAGAAAAGTCTTGTTTTGGTTATTATTCTTATCTTTAAATTGATCATGTGACGATATTCAGCAGCCAATCAAGCTTAATACAGTTTAATTTCATGAAAAATATTATCAAATAAAAACTGTATAGATTTCTGTGCTGTCAAGTGTTATGGCACTATAAATGAGCTCTTAGAAATATGGACCCATAGCAAGTAGAGCATGTATTCACTCCTATAGAGGTGTGGTTAGAGATCACGTGATAAGATACGCTTGGGTAAGGGTACTCCAACACTCGTTTTATGTTATTGAATATCTATGTTTATTTCAATAAAAGTGATAAATGAAGAAAAAAATGAAAAAAAACCCCTAAAAATACCTGTATGACAGTTTCTTGGGCCATTTTCCCACAAGTGTCCCGTTTTGGGTACAGTGACGGTAGTATATACAGTATCACAATACATATAAGATCTTACATGAGTTTCCATTTCATATGAGATTTATGAAACCAATCTGCGAATTTTTTAATTTAGCGAGCCTCTGACAGTATGAGTGTTTGCAGACAAGAATTAAGTTATAAGATGTTTTGTCTGCAGACACAGTCACATACATATAAAGCAATTCTTTGTATGTAGCTTTAGCATTGGGATTACAAATATACTCTTGTGTTTTGTTTCCAGTTTGGATTTAAATATACTACTTTTTATTGAATGATAAACTGATATATTTGACAAACTCTTAAAGTGAATCCAATTCAGTATGTTTTCGTTTTGCCCATTGTATTTTGAAATTCAGATCGCCAATTACTATGCGTATTAAGCAGGACCATGGTAAACAAACAAATATCTTATCAAAGATATTGAAAGTAAGTGTTGATGCTTTGGAATACTCATACACATTTTCATAATTATCTCTAGTGATGCATCATGTTGGCTTTCATGTAAGTTATTTCATTTCAGAACGTCAATATATGCTAAGAGGTTGCATATTCTGCCTTGATGAAGACCTGTACATCGTTTTTGAAATATTTTGTAACATTTTATTTAGAGGAGACAGCATAGCGAAAGCATTGTACGATGGAAACCTGTTACTCTACCAGATCACGGCTCTTGTTGTATAACATATAAAGGCATCGTTCGGTTCCTTTCGTTGTCTTATGATGTCTTTTATTTCGGTATGATGTGTTCCCTCAGCTTTTGTTGTTGTTTTGTGATATCTTTCTTTCTGGGTTTTTGTTTGGTGTTTATTCGGCTTTAATTGTTTTTTGTGACGTATTGCCTCCAGTTTTGGTGTTTGGTGTTTATTCGGCTTTAATTGTTTTTTGTGACGTATTGCTTCCAGTTTTGGTGTTTGGTGTTTATTCGGCTTTAATTGTTTTTTGTGACGTATTGCTTCCAGTTTTGGTGTTTGGTGTTTATTCGGCTTTAATTGTTTTTTGTGACGTATTGCTTCCAGTTTTGGTGTTTGGTGTTTATTCGGCTTTAATTGTTTTTTGTGACGTATTGCTTCCAGTTTTGGTGTTTGGTGTTTATTCGGCTTTAATTGTTTTTTGTGACGTATTGCTTCCAGTTTTGGTGTTTGGTGTTTATTCGGCTTTAATTGTTTTTTGTGACGTATGGCATGCCTCCAGTTTTGGTGTTTGGTGTTTTTTCGGCTTTAATTATTTTTTGTGACGTATTGCCTCCAGTTTTGGTGTTTGGTGTTTATTCGGCTTTAATTGGTGTTTTTTTTGTGACGTATTGCCTCCAGTTTTGGTGTTTGGTGTTTATTCGGCTTTAATTGTTTTTGTGACAATTGCTTTCAGTTTTGGTGTTTGGTGTTTATTCGGCTTTAATTGTTTTTTTGTGACGTATTGCCTCCAGTTTTGGTGTTTGGTGTTTATTCGGGTTTAATTGTTTTTTTGTGACGTACTGCCTCCAGTTTTGGTGTTTGGTGTTTATTCGGCTTTAATTGTTTTTTGTGACGTATTGCTTTCAGTTTTGGTGTTTGGTGTTTATTCGGCTTTAATTGTTTTTTTGTGACGTATTGCCTCCAGTTTTGGTGTTTGGTGTCGATTTTTCTTCTTTGTGTTAACAACAAAATAGACTAATAACCCGTATGTATGACGATTGTATTGAATTATTATTTTTTCTGCTACCGGAAACACATTTTGTGTAAATGTGAGGTTTTAAGGGAAAAGAGAGTGGTACACATTATACTCACTACCGTACATGTCAGGAATTTAAAAAGAAATCCGAGAAACAACAGCAACATAGACAGTAATATAAGATACTTAACGTCACCTTAGTTAGGGAAATGAGACAGCAGTGTGTCTCTGTTGAGTGTCACACGTTTATAACTTGATTTAGTGCCGTATTACATAAGCTGGAACGCCTAAATATTGATAATCAACAAATGAGTCTATTTGTGTTTATATATTTGTCAAAGGAGCGAAAGGCCAATTTTTAATTCAGTTATCGGTGCCAACATTCCAATACTAATTGAATCCCCGAAACAGGTTTTGTTTACGCCATTACGTATCAAATGTTGACATTAACTCGATACGCACTTTAATTTTAAATATATTTAGCATCAACACAGCAAGAGAATGATTCATTTGTAAACAAAGACACATATCGAACAACACTGGTGTAAAGATGTTATACATAGTTCACATTCAAGTCTGACTTTTATTTCAAGTTTGTTCTTGTCTTTTAAAATTACACAGAAATTGCATTTTTTGAATTCCTTTTGAGTAAGTGAAATTACTTGGTATGGAAAGGAAGGTATGCTAAAAACTAAGATACACAAAATACAACATCAACTTCATCGGTTAAAATAAACTTTGAGAATAAAACAAAACAAAGCCATTGACCGTTGCCTCTTGAGGGATATAAACCGATTATTCTGTCTGTACCAACTCCTTGTCGTCAGAGAGGTAATCACTGGTTATCTGTGCCCTTTCTCTACTATTCCTTACATGGTTATCTGTGCCCTTTCTCTACTATTCCTTACATGGTTATCTGTGCCCTTTCTCTACTATTCCTTACATGGTTATCTGTGCCCTTTCTCTACTATTCCTTACATGGTTATCTGTGCCCTTTCTCTACTATTCCTTACATGGTTATCTGTGCCCTTTCTCTACTATTCCTTACATGGTTATCTGTGCCCTTTCTCTACTATTCCTTACATGGTTATCTGTGCCCTTTCTCTACTATTCCTTACATGGTTATATAATTCATGACACGCAAACCTCCTTTTTCAGTTTGACTTTTATTTGTGTTTGTTTGTTTTTCTTTATCTACCTACTAGCCATAGCTAGATAGATAAATTGCTTTGTTACCAAAACAAAAATATACGAAAATATATCAAACCGCAATACGAAACAAAGAAAATAAATAAATAGGTAAAAATAATCAACTTAAGTAAAAAAAGTTAAAGAATACGATGATTGAAGATTAACATCTTATGACACAATCAATAGGTTTATATAACTCTCAAAAATGTTCAATGCAAAATTCCAATAAGGTACCGAAATGTGACCGGTTGGCATGTTGTTGCGCTATATATGATGTAACATACTGTAACCAACGGTAAATCAGGACTAGAATATTCTTCATTTGTAACATGCCATTGTTACTCATACACATACGATCAAATGAAAAAAACTGGGCTCTACAAACATGAACAAGAATTGTCACTTTTCTTGATGTGATGTATGGTTACGTTACAAACACAGCTCTTCATCCTTGGGAATCATGAACTTTGAAGTAAGTGCATTCTGTTGCTAGTGACAATGCACTCTGCTGACGTTGATATTTCTGTATAAATAGCGCGGTGATAATAGTTACGTTAACAGTGGCGTTTTGAATTAGTTTTACTTTTGCATTGTAAATATAGCTCATTCGACAATGTTGTCGTAGATATCATTATATTGGCTTTACCTTCAAAAAACTCTTTTGATAACTTTGGCCTCTACTGATATTATATTAAAAAATCATGAACATCCCTTTGATGCAAAAACTGGCCTAAGTTACGTTGAAACATAAAATGGTCTTAATATACAGTTTAGTTGGAAATTAATTAATTTTAGTTGACGTGATACTTTTATTATTAACAGAAATCGCCGTCCTCATTCAACACAAAGGGGCATCATAGAAATGTTTCAAATAAGAATCCTCTGTGATAATAAAATCGTTCAGCAGTTACAAATACGGTTTGCCCATATTTGTTATTCTCTTTAAGATATTAATTGAGTTATTAAGGACAATTCTCGACATTTTCAATTGAAAACAAATATTTCAAAAATTAATAGTATTCTTACTCATCTAACTTTATTGATTGTTTGGCGACATTTTAATCGTGACAATCTAAGCCTATAATACCCTGTATGAATTATAATACACTTTGTTACATCAACCCTTTAATTTTAACGTGAGTGTACCAACATAATCAAATAAATCTATCAGAACTTTTTCAAAGCTTCAAATTAAAAAAGGAGACATTTTGATGTTCGCTATCAAATTCAATGGAATGATCCTCCTTATAGGAACGTCTACAATAGTTACACTGATTTCTATCAAAATTGTCTATTGCATATTGGTGCCAAAAAGAGCAAAATTAGGCATAGTATTGAAAATGTATGAATACAATGCATGGTACTAGTTGTTCAGTTGGAGACAAGCTTAACCATATTGATGCGTAAATTTGTGATTTCTTTAATAAGGCGGAACTGTTGTATTTATAAAAATAAACAACAAATGTTTAGATTCAAGCTGATTACAAAAAGACAAAATACATGTTGAAAATAACGAAATTTATTAAACTAGTATGGTATAACCCTACTTGAAATTTTGATTACGCGTTTGAATCTGCTGAGTATGCCATGTTTAACACAATCCTACCAGATGACCTAAAGTACTGCAGTGATTTGAGATTTAAAAGGCAAATAGATACCTGATTGCACGGCAAGGCACTGTCAGTGAGCATGGCAGCAACATGAAAGAGCAAGCCAATCTCGTAGGCGCCTAACAGGGGCTTTCTTAAACTATTACTTACGAAATAAAATATTTGTTGATTGCTCTTTTGAAATTTTTATATACCAGTGTTAGTATTCTATTAAATGTCGCTTGAGTTTTTTGTAACATGGGAGTCCTTATACGGCTGTCTACCTGTTATGTTGGAGAATAAAAACCTATTTGGTTTGCAAATCATATTTAACCTGTGTCTTTTGTGTCCTGAATTTGGCGTGTGGTGTCTATTAGCCTATGTCAACTAAGAGCCCATGCCATAGGCGCCTGCCCCTTCTCTGGTACGTACTCATCAATGATTCCCCCGACACCTGTCATTACGATTCTCTGGCATGTTTGATATAAAAGTTTGGGTGACGAATCCATTGTCGCTAATCTTTCAATTTGTTTTCTCTCGCCGTGCCTTGAATGCAGTGCGAGCCTGTGATTGGAGCAGCGACGGGACGGAGATGTTCATTAGGAAGCGTCCACCCGCCCATCTTATTACCGTGCACACAAAGCATCAATAAACTCAGCACTGCTTTACAACCATGTAATAGGTCCGACTAGAGCAATATTGAATTTGTGTACATTAGCTCCCATAAGACGAGATGAAATCAAATTGTACAAATAACACTTTTCTCAAGGATTAACTCTTGCCTGCCAAAAACATAAGGGACTTGTAATCTTTTCAGACACGCGCTGCTTCCAAAGCTGTCAATTACTTTGTTTAATGTAACTATACACAAGTGAGCGCTACCCATACCACCAATTAAAGGGTCAAGGGAAATTAATTGGTCGCCATCAAATAAGAGAATGGTGGCAAATTGCCTGTGAGCACGTAAGTGTATTTATACGAACGCGTACAAGGACAAACGGTATTGTGAATCACATCACCAGCCACCGCAGCCAGCCAAGGAAATTTACTGCAAGATTTTTCGAGGAAGAAGATCAGAAGGTTTTGGCAAATTATGAATCAGTTACTTCCGGCAATGCACGTGTCGGTTTCAGCTGCTGGATCCACTGGATTCCACAGTATCGACGCCCTACTTGGAATAAGAGGGGAACCGGATATGTGTTCTCATGATTTCCCCACAGAGGAAGAGCACAGAGACAGACTTCAGCATCACATTCACCACAGAAAGGACACTTCCGGTAGAGCCTTCAAACTCACAGGTAAGTTCACTCTCCTGCCTAGTACTCTTTGTCGCATGTGCTGGTTAAAATCAAATCAAAAAATAATTCCATTCTAATATGTTTTAATTAACAATATTTAGAAGTTACTGTCATTGAAATATTCGATATAACACATCAATAAATACAAAACAATTCATTCAAATAACCAAAGTCAGGTAAGTAAATAAAGATATTAAAGTCACTCAATCAGGCAAATCAAAGATAAGTCAACAAAAACAATATGACTCACTCACTAAAGTCATTTAAGTCGGAGTCACTTAAACAAATGATCAAGGTTTAAGTAGGCTCCTGTTGTATTGATATCTTAGAGTTAAGATTTGGTCTTTTTGTACTGACGATGTTTTACTTCTGTCTGCTGTATACGTTTACTACCATCCTCTATATGTCTTATATTTATACTTAATGACATTGTAACGTAATGGATAATTATTGATAAATTTAATAATGTTATTAAGACAACTTAACATTGATGAAATTTGCTTAATTCCTGTGTATTGTTCATACTCCGCCTAGGAATCCAGCCAACTACAACTATATTTGTCTGTAGATTATATTTTTCGAACCAGGTTTATTTTTTTCTTTAAATCTTTTTGAACATTATTTATGCTTGTGGAATATTTTCATACGATGATACATGTGACCAATCATAGAGTTGATGTAAAAAAGAACCTACCAGATAATACTGAAGAGTAAAAGAAAACACATTTCGAACTCAAAATTAAAAACGTCTGACGAAGCAGTGTTCATATTACTGTTACATCTTGACCCTATGGACTTTGTGGGGTTAGACAGCCAACTGTTTCAGCAAAGAAAAATGTTCTGTATGTGTACAAACAAATGTTTTACAAAGCGAATGAAAATATATAACGGTAATGACATATTTACATAAAAGACAATTTGATACAAGCATAGTATAAAAGAGCACGTTGACTGTCTTCAGTAATTGCATGTTATCTATGTGTACTGAACAAATATTTAAAGCACGAAATTGTTATCATTCAGAGATAAGTTTGAAAGATACTTATGATATTATCATACTTAATCCATGCGTTACTTCTACAATGAAATTTTTTAACACTACATTTAATTTGATTTCCTCTGAAATCTGTATCAGTTTAAATTGACTGACAAGTTGAAATGGTTAAAAGGATACAATACTAATATTGAACAGAAGTGAGTCAACACAAACGTTGTATGGTCGTTACGCCGCACATAGGAGACGATACAGCTCAACTCGTATGAATGCATTACGTTATTTCAAGTGGAAAAATCAATTTGTAGAACTTCTTTTATCGCAGCTGACCTTTTGGCTAACCCACGATAATGAAACACAAAAATATGGAACACAATTATTGTAAGTTGATGTGATGTAAGATAACATGTCAATAAAATACATGTTAAGTACATCATTAATACGAATATCGCTTTTGTAGTCAATACCTAATGCTGAAAAATAGTTTACGGAAGAGTGGGAGACAAATAACACAAGCAACATCTGGCGTGATTTGAGAGAATCGTTTAAAAATTATTTTTAAGACCAATTATCAATATTATCGTGCTCCATTTTCCCCCAATGTAATTTACTTTCCTCGGCTACACTAGCTGAGGAGATAATTGGTTTACAATATCGGTTTATTTGAATTAAATTTATTCAAATTTTGTTGTAAAATATTAGAAATGTTCCATGTTTTCCTGTTCCTCTGTCTATTTACAGAAGTGGATCTTTTGATTAACTTATATTGTCAATAGTGTTGTTTATGTAGGTCTTCATCCTTATCCGTATATACCCATCCAAAGTATGTAACGTTATGATGTTTCATTAGATCGTATCATTGACGTTCCTTTTACGGCATTTAAAATTATACGTATATACATGATTAGTTCTTTTGTAGAATTAAGATATTGAAAACAATAGCAAAAACAATGGCATCGTCTTCTGGCCATTCCCCTCTTAAGAGGAGTAAAGTTGTTAAGAGTTTACTTCCTCTTTAACCTCTTCAATAAACATAATAGAAGGCCGTATGGTGAATCAAATAGCTCAATTCCAGGGAAAATGTGTTCTCCTGTATCCACAATATAATACACAGCATGCAATATTTATTATATACCATACAATACAATATATGACATACTATACAATATATGACATACTATACAATTAAGACCTTTTGTGATGGTTACAATTTATGAATTTTAAAAACTGATTCTACCTTTCCTATCTGATCATATCATCATTACAACAAACTCATAACTGTTTTATTGTTTGCTTTAAAAAATGAATTGTACGATATTTTGGAGCAAGGAGTTTGCTATATTTTATTGCAATTTCAAATCAAACATCTTTCAAACAAAGACATTTTTGTTAAACGATACAATGTGTATTTGACGTTTAATCAGAACCAAATGCAAAATAAACTTTTAAATAATATCTTAATCAAACAAGCGTTAAGGATCCAGTCAATATGATATTGATATGAATTATCAAGCCTACAATTAAAAAATAGTAGACATATTGTACGACGCAATATGATACATCACATACTATATTTTATAGGGCATACAAGATAATGTAAAACAACTGTAACAATGTCATAATTATGAAATGGAAGATGCATCTGTACTTGAAAAATTGTGTTATATCATTTTCAATGAAAGACATAATGAATTACGTAAACCAATTACTATAACGCACTTGTATATGTGAACCATTTCTAGTTGATTTTAATAATATCACTTATTAGAAAAAATCAAGCATAATAACTAGTTACTAGTAATTTCATGCAGAGTTTACATATAATCAGTGTTATTTCGTGATTATGTTTACAATGTTAAACATTTAGGTTTTGAGATGAACTGTCGTATCGAGTTTGCTGATTCTATTTATCACAACATTCGTAAAAAGCTTCTGTATAGAGTTACAGATTAGTCATTGTAAGAACATATGTAGAGTTCAGTGTTTGCCATTGTCGTAAACACTAGCTTCATAATAAGACATGATCGTTCTATGTACGGACCAGCACACGTTACTAAAACTATTTCAGATACTCAACAATTACCTGTATTTCTTAAAGCATGATTTCTACACCACTATGTGATTGGATGTTTTCGTTAATGTGTTATAGATTTTTTAAAGTTTTATTTATTAATATGTAATGATCTGTATGTGAATTTGAAATAAAATCGTGATGCATTTATTCAAATGTGTGGGTATTTTAAAATATTTTGAATCCTTCTTTTATGAGAATGTGATGGATATACAATTATGTGATAGATGTATACATGAATGTATGAGAGATCATATAAAGATGATAGATGGTGGATGGGTTTTATATAAATATCTGCAGTATATTTTGCAAGAATGTGCAGATCTAGATAGTAAGGATAGTAAGGATAGTAAGGATAGATAGTAAGGATAGTAAGGATAGTAAGGATAGTAAGTAAGGATAGTAAGGATAGTAAGTAAGGATAGTAAGGATAGATAGTAAGGATAGTAAGGATAGTAAGTAAGGATAGTAAGGATAGTAAGGATAGTATCACTATCAAAAACTGTAACTATGCACTAGAAAGTTATTCTTAATTTCCGATTAGAAAACCATACTCTGCCGGATTTTCTTAATAAAATAAAATAAATCTAATTAATAAGAAATTAGTCGACATAAGTGTCCTAAGCGTATACATTCTACATGACAAGACCTTTATACTAACCCTGGACTTCAAATGGTTAAATTATCGCTCTAAAGGTTTGAGCTATCTGGTAAAAACAGAAAAGCAATGGCTCTAAAGAGAATTAAAGGGGAGGTTACTAAATAAACGAAAACCCACATCGAAATATTTAAGTGCTTTGCTTGAAGTGACACAAGAATCCTTAAATGAAATATAAAATAACGCATAAGTAACTAACTGGTAGTTTTTAATAGCCTTTATAATGTTAATAATCCAAATATATATTATAAACTGAAACATGTTTCTGCTGAAATATATTCTTTTAATTTTTTACACTAATTCACCTTAGGGTTAATAAAATTGAATATTCTAATAAGGGATCTTTTGCCATTTGTTCGTTCGAAAGCGGATACAAAATGTGTTCATATGTTCATCAGGAAAAAGAATGCATCGTATAGACAAAATGAAACAATTTATCTTGCACTAATGTGTTCAAATAAGTGGATGTACCGTTTTTATTATTGAACAAATTAGCAATCTACAAGGGAGGGTTAGTGGCATAAAACATTACAATTTTGACGTTGAAATAATGACGTCGTCTATACGTGAGTCATGGGATTCATAGCTGATATGAATGTCATATGACTTTGGTAGTTGCAATGCCATAAACTGGTCAAAATGATATATATATTTACATGTGTCATGTCATTATACATTTGTAACATATTAATACCAGGTAAATATGGCTTTGAAAGTAGATATGTAATACAGTGTTGATACGGCCATTGAAGTAGCCGTAACACTAAGTATTCAGGGATGGGAAAAACAGTATTCTTATGTAAAGCCATGTATTCATTCAATGCTGATATAAGCTGATACATAGACTTGTTATGACGTTAAATACTCTCTAATTGGATCTGGTCACAACTAAATGTTCAAGCATAGATAACGTTCTGTATTAGTAAATTGCAATTTTCTGTACCAAATTCGTGCCAAAAAATGTTTATGTAAAAAGTTAATATAAACAAATCAGGTCTATATCATATGAAGTAGTCGATGTTTTAAAAAAGAAACTGTGTTGCCAAATGTTTTTGGTATCATCTCTCTGTAAATGAGGATCGACTAAATGATTATGAATAACACATTATTATTTAAACATATTCATTTAAACCTGTCTTATCTCATTGCATAGCCGTATGCAAAAATCTTATGGCCTTTTTCTACGTCGTCTAGTTCAGAGAAATTGAAAAACACAAAATTGATCTGCTGTTCCCTCTATCTTTCTTTACGGAGGCGTCGCCATAGGCACCGCTGGTAAGCCCTTTGTCAGAGTAATGTAACCAAAAGGAGTACCATGCTACCGTGTCGGAGTTGGGAGATTTCAGCAAGATGACACTTAGAAGTAGCGCTTGAACGACCTGATTATAAGTGACACCATCTTCATATGATCTTAAAAACATTTTATTCCACTCAACAGATAAACAGACAAAGAAACAACAATAAACAAATTAATAAATCAAATAGATAATTGATGGAAAACACAAAGTTCAAATTAGCTTGCTTTTAAGACCCCGGAATCAAAGGAAAACCCCACAAACGCCCATAAAAACAAACCAGGTGCTCTAGAAGTGTTACATTTCCTGCAAGACTTACAGCACCTTAAGGGAAAGGTCTTGTCAACCCTATAAACGTTTTTAGATATTGAAATAAAACATGAAACGTTTTAGAAACGAGATGACTTAGAATTTATCTTCAGCACACATACAATGAGTTCATCTAACATCATGGGATCTTCCCTCTTTCTGTTATTTTTGCTGTCGAAATACACATTATGTCCCTTGATAGAAATCTCTATAGCAAAATATTAAACCCTATGAATATGCTACTAGCCAGAATACAATGATCAAAGAGGAAAACCCGTCATGTCTATTATTAAAATCGATTGTATATCTGTCCGTACGCTTTATATCTGAACTACTGTCGTCGTGTGGCTGGTGGACATAGTTAACAGGCCATAAAAGGCCTCCACAAACTTCACATTTAACTATCTCAATGATTAAAATTCACTAAGTACATAGAAAATTTGATTTCTCTATCTGGTTGGAGACGTTTGTTCTGCACTTAAACGATTCTGTGTTAGCTTTGAGGGTAGGCGGCTCTCTGAAGTGTCCTTTTTTGTGTGTCTTGTTTTGCCTGAGAGACAGGGGAGGGTACCGCTCTTTTTATATACAAAGATTGATGCGCCGCTCGCTGTTTAAGAGCGGATTAAAAGTGGAATTTGACGGTCCTATTAACAACAACGTAGGGCATGTCAATACCAACAATGTCTGGGAATGTTATTTGAGTCCGGATATGTCATTAGTGTACAATTCTATAATTGAATTAAGTCAGAATTACTCACATGGTACATACACGTATTTGACACTTGAGTGATTTTGTAAAACCTAGTAATTTTATGAATTATAATTTGATTGGAAGTCTGCTATGCCCTGAGGGACTGATTCAGGGTGGCAAAGAAGACTGAAAAAAAGGACGGAGCCCCAATTTGCTTTTTTATTGTTAAACCGTGTATTGGGCTCAACATGACCACGCTAATTCAGCGAGGGTGTCAGATGATAGATTTAATTCACACAAGCCTAGTGTTGTCATTGTCGTAGTACTTGTCCCATTACAGGGCAGGCCCTCACCTAAATGACACTCAAACTACCCCATCATCACCCCAGGCAATCTGACAGACTTAAATCACACAGCACCTCCAGCCTTCCTCGACCAAACCGACAACGTATCACGTATGAGAAGCTACATGGTATTTTAATGTTATACAATGACAACCATACTTTTGTGGTAGTCGTTTAGTTATGTTGTAAGCCTCAAAAAACGAAAACTATTGATTTTATTCACGTTCTTTAAATATGGCGTTTGGGTTGTGGTGCATATTGAAAACTCAAATACATATTTCATTTTTTCTCTTAATTTTGGTTCTATTTTGTTATGTTTCGGGAAACAAAGTTTCTGGAACACGAAGGTTTGTTATTTTGTCATTCATTATCCAACGTTAATACTATTACACTAAGATGTTTCATTTATAGATATTTCTACTCGAAAACGTAAATGATATTGTTGCAAAGAGCAGGCATATACTGTAAGCTTTAACACTGATCTGTTACATGATTTCAGATATCGTGTTGGAATTTTAAATAGCTTTTGCTTCTGTATTGTATATTTACTCTAAATGACTGAGGGCACATCGGATCAGAAATAAGATTCTATTTCATATTAAGTTTAAAAAACGATTTGGTTTTTGAAAGCGCCTGATGAGTTAGCTGGACAACTCCATGGCGAAATTCATAAATCTCTGAAGAGGAAACGTATTTAAGAAAACATGGTTTTCTCTAGCCATTGCCTAGTTCGTCACTTCGTGTTTTTGTTCGAGATGTGTTGTATTTAATGCGACACTACGTGACTATCTAGAATTTCATGAACATCTATATTATTGATTCTTAAATCACAGTTAATGATATAATATTAGACACTAAGCAAACCTAGAATCGAATTACCGTGTATAACAGGATAGTCGTGCGAAAAACCCAAAATAGGATCCTAGCGGACTACAAACACATATAGAACAGAGCTCCTTTTTTCAGCGTCAGGATCCATGAAGTGCAATCATTAATTAATTTGGATCGATTAAAAGAGGACAAGATTGTACAGGATTCATGAAAAAATACACGTATATACTGTACATATATAAAAAAAATCGATGGAAGTTAAAACAGACAGCCAGCAACAAATTCTGATTTCCTGTATAACTTCTTTCCATATGTCGGAATTGAAAGTATCAATAACAAACCAGAAAATGTAATAAAATTACCTTTCTATAGTAGATTTATTGATGGCCAGTGGACATGGCCAATAGTAAGGACGATAACAGCTGATTCAATGGGTCCACGAAGTGATTGGTGAATCGAATTCAATGCTTAGATTAATATTGCTATCGTATGGTTATATGCCTGTTGACAGCATTTTGATTCATAATTGGTTCATAACGAATGAAGATGCAAACGACCAATCTTGTTAATAAGTTCAAAATGTATTTAGTAACACGTGTCTTTTAAAAAAACAAAAATTCATGTTAATGCTCGTATTGCATTTGATCATATACGAAGCCCTGTATAAACTACATTATCAATTGTGTGGCTACAAATTTGCTGCAAATATTCAATCAACGAAAAAGGTTTGCCGGCTTACTTTACAATAAGTATAGGGAGAAGTGCTGTTTTATCAATTGAATCATTGTATTTATTACCGTACTAGACAAGCGGTTTTGTCACTTGTATTTTTCTCAGTGCTATTTATGGAACAGTAACGAGTTTCTTTTATGAACTACACCCGTTATCTCAAAATCCTTTAAAAAATAATTCAAAATCAGAAGGGTCACTAAAAAACAGGGAAATAGTATCACATCAATCAACCTTTTCCTGGAACAAACGATTGTTAAAGCATTCCTGGTCTATCTTAGCTTTTAACTTATTGTACTTTATTTTCCAGTCAGCGTAATACTTTCCGTATCAACAAATATTACCTAAAGCTTTATTATTATTTTGTTTTGGTTATAGATAAGAACAGTAAATCTCGAAAGGAAAATATGAAGAATATTGACGGACAAAAACAACTAGAATACAGCGAGGAACAGAGGAAAAAATCGCGCAGGAACCGTACTACCTTTACCACTTACCAGCTCCACGAGCTCGAGAGGGCGTTCGAGAAGTCACATTACCCGGATGTTTACAGCAGAGAGGAACTAGCAATGAAAATAAATCTACCGGAAGTCAGAGTACAGGTATGTGCAAAGAGTAAAAACTAGGAAAAGAATTTAAGATAGAAAACTATAATATCGCTAACTTTTTTAAAATGAAAACATAAAAATATCATTATTTTCTATTCACTTTGTTTCCTATAATAGCTTACTGTAAAGTAACAAGATATGGTGAGATCACTCTTTTTAAAACATTGACATATCTAAAGTAAACAGTGACGTCACCAATCAATTGTTATTGAAACTGAAGTATAAGTTATTCAGCATTTCAGTGTCAGCATATTCTCCATTAGATTACCAATAGTATATTCCAATAACCTACTCAGTTACATGTTATACAATAAGGATCATGGGAAATGGCTAAATGGTTTGGAAAAACGATGAATGTAAGATGTTAAATCTGACGGATTTTCCTGGCACATGGCGCTGCCTCGTATCTGTCAAAGGACATCATATCAGCCTTAAGCACCATGTCTTTCGCCTCGAGTTTAGCTAGTCTCTCTATTAAGCAAATATCATAAGCTCATTAACACTGTTAACAAATGGGGTGGGACTCAATGGGTTTCGTCATGTCTGGTTATCGTGGCCAATAATCTTCCTCTAATATCATTACTTGCCCCTTTTGTCAACTATAATGAGCTTTTAGTGAAAGGGAATAGAGATATTGGATAAATGTTAACGGCCCTTAATGACAAAGGCAAACCAGGATGATCTGTAATTGACTTAGCTTCAAGTCCGCTAACTTCATAAACAGTGCATCTTTTGAAAAATGGCAGCTGCTAACCTAATCCAGACAAGTCAATCGCTATTGGAAAGGCAGAGAAGGCAACAAGCCGATACCTTGTCGGAGACTATCAATTATATGCTAGACTAAACACAGAAAGAAAGACTTTTTCTGTGTGAGAGTCGGTAATTGCTCTCGAGTGAGTTTCTCTATAGCCACACCTAAGGAGTGATCTCGCGACTATTGATGGAACGACAATGGTACACCCGCAGGTCAACACACCCCGTCTTCTCTTTGGGATGCTTAAAGCTTCATTATCTCATTGTTACTCAAGTATTTATGCTAAACAAGCAGCCATTGAGATTGGCGTCAAGACACCTGACGACTTTTTCTCGGCCCTCAAGTCAACGCCACACTAACAGTTCCGTGATTTGACCCATGAACACACATTTTACTAGCCAGTAATTATACGGACAACCCGCACTTTTTTAACGTTGACATCTTCAGGCTAAACCTGATTTTACTGTTCAATGCCCTATTGAACGACAGAAGCGAGTTTGGCATTGTGGATACGTCTGCTCTTGACAAAGTGTGAAATGCGTCTGAATTAGGAAGGTTTTTATTGGCAATTATTTTGATAATGCTTGTTATCTCCAGTCTAATTATAGCCTGTCGAATTTGGATATTGTATCTTAATTTTGATTTGGTTGCTATCATTTGTTAATTAAAATGAATACAATGAATAATTGTACATGAACAGATAACTATTGTATTTATTCATAACAGAGCGAAGCTGTCAGTATCATTTGGAGGAATGATTGGATCAGTATATGATCTGAACTTTCAATAATCAATAGAAATTTCTATTTCCTTACAAACATACAGTGGTAAGCTTTAAATGTGGAATGGTCAATAAAATCGATCATTGTTAAAGAGTTGTTAAAGTTAAAGAGATATCTTATGTTCAATCCTATTGTTTACTCAATAAAATATGATGAAATGAAATTAATTTGAGGTTACACCACGTAGGTAGTCGATCTGACCAATCAGAATCGCGACAGGTGTTGTTGTCAAATATATAACATAATATCGTCGTCTGCGCATGGCGTGTTCATTGATTCAAAGGGTTGTGTTTCCAGAACTTAAATGCTAAAATATATTTGTCGATCAGAGGTTTGCTTCCAATGTTGCGCTGGCCATATCCCCAGACATTGTTAGCTACTTCATAGCCAGGATAAACTAAAAATGATAGTTATGGGCCTACGCAAACCAATGAACTAAATCATTTTAAAAACTCAAAAAAAGCAGGATGTGTAAAGTACCCCTGCTATTTTCTGAAAACAAAGACATCCTCTTTCGGCATTCCAATCGCCACCACCAGCATTATTGTTAACAAAGTAAATTTATATTTATTCAAGAACGTGTATTAAAATGTAAACCACCCGTCCGCATCATTTAAATCAACAAATCGTCCATAAACTCCAATGAAAACATATCTTTTATGCAATAATGAAAACAGACATTTATTTGTGAACTTCAATGCATAAATTATATTTGTATGTTCTTATTGCAGGTTTGGTTTCAAAATCGCAGAGCAAAGTGGCGAAGGCAGGAAAAGCTTGAAAGCTCCGCTATCAAAATAAACGACACCTACCCAATGTCAGCTCTAACTGCAAAATCTGGATGTGGGTTTGGGACGTCACTTCCGCTTGACCCCTGGATGACGTCGCCGATCACAAACAACACCGCCCCTGCTCATTCCGTGTCACCTATGACATCATCATCGTCATCCCTATCAACCTACCCGACATTCATTTCATCACCAGTATTCAACTCGAACTGTGCTATGAGCTCAACACTTCATGCTTTGTCAGGTGTTTTCAACTGTACTTCCGGTAAAATACCGGAAGTGGATACAAGGAATTCAAGTATTGTGTCTCTTCGAATGAAAGCAAAGGAACATATGGACCTTTTTGAACGGAAGTATTGAAATATTAATGCTGCATTTATATCCTACAATGCATTGACTAATAGATATATATATTATTTTCTATATAATAATTATGTAATATAAATGTAATGTTAAACCTCCAAAACAACATGAAATTTAAACAGAATTCTGCAAGAACCCGATACATAAACCATGTTGATAAATGCAAAAACGTTCAAGTATCTGGGTCATTCAAGGTGACAGAACCCTTTTGTGATAGGTTTTTTGACATAACTGTCATAATCATGTAAATGACTGAACATTACCTAATACTTTTTTGTAATTTATTTTCTGCATTTGATTTTTTCGTAAAGTCACGAAATGCCCCACATTTGCAGTATAGCTCGATTCAAACAGTTGCGATCATTTAGCATTTTAATTGCAATATAAACATGCGATTAGCATTCGAAATGAATGTGAAATTCTTTTACTAAAGCAACGTTTTCATGTAAAGTGTTATAATTGACAAAGTGATATTTGAAAATGCCAAAAGGGAATAATACTTACTATATCAAACGAAATATTATCGTATGTGTTACATATCACAAGAATTATATTGGCTTGTTTTTTTTGCCGATATTATTTGAAATATTAACTTATTTCTATAAATAAGTGTACCATGTTGCAGACGCAGTTTGCTGTATATTATACAACTTGTCTTCACTTTCCACTTAACGTACATAGGTAGGGTAAGACTAGCTGTTAGTGTACAGTGTAGACAGAGCCAACGATACTTAGGTATCAGAGTGTCATACCTACTTCTGTTTCATCTGTTACTTAATCAATGTGATATGTAAACTGAAACAGATTTACAGATTTGTCCATGTAAAGTGTTACTTCCTTATGGACTGTCACCACATGTATTGATGATATCTGGTATAGCTACATAATTCTAAGGATTAAAATTTCCATATTTGCAACAATTCCTCAATGTTTCTGATGATTTTTGACTAAATACTGGTTTCATCGAGGTAGAAAACAGAACAACCTTACCAAGGTTAAAAACATAAGAGAACCAAAGGTTTTCTCATTTTTGTCTGAGAGATTCATTAGTTAACGTTGACAGGGTCTCAACTAAGATCTCAATCTTTGACACGTTTTGTCTAATGTGTCGATCGTTGACAAGGAGACTCAATCGTTGACAAATTTTAGTTCAAGAAACCCAATTATTTACAAATTATAGGCTAAGTGTGAGACTCAATCTTTAAAGAGGTTTGATAAAACAGACTCAATCTGTAAACAAGTTTACACGTTTTGGTTAAGGATCCGAATTATTGACGAATTATGATACAAGAGTCCTTATCATGGTTTTTACTATTCCTCACATCAATCTTTTCTTTGCTCTTGCGTCACGATATCAGACACGGCTACACAAATGTACTTGTAGAAGGTTATTAAATTCGGCGGCAAAATTTGCAAAGAACACTACAAAATTTTTAAAAACAGTAATATGAATTCAAAAAGATGAAACTACAGGGAAAACCAAGCGAAGTAACGGAAGAGACAATTGGAATGTACAATAAAAATGAGACAAGATGTTTCGGAAGCGTCTGCTACTTCTTCGACGTTACCATTATCTCGTAATGTGAATCTGAGTGAGGACGACGGTAACTCATGGATACATCACTTATGCACATAGTTAAACATCGACCTTAGTTTCGCATTAGGAACCAGAAATCTTCGATCGGAACATGATGACCATTAAACTTTCTCCTATTCTTCATTACTCCGATTTACTCGAAACATATTTAGTAAGTTTGTCCGTCAGCATTCGAAATCGATCACGGAACTGTTGATAACAACATCGATGAATCAAATAGGTGAGGGGGATGTTACTATCAAGAAAAGGATAATTAGAAAAGATATCGGGTAAGCGCTTACTGTTTATATCAGAGTCATTGCATTATAACCGGAATAAGAATGCAAATAAGCTATAAAAAAGGTCGATCAAGGATCACACTTACGTGGTATTTGATTACAAAAAACAAATGTTTTCGCCACGCAGTTTTGGATTTCCACCTATTTGGCTCCTCGCATCATCGATGAGTACAGGAAGGACGAACAGACGTATGGTGCCATGTTACTCATTATTGACAAACTGCATATATTACGTGAAGTCATCGGTGCAATCACGTGTGTGTTCATACTTCCTAGAAACATGCAATATATACATAGTGCACAATACGATTACAGTTGGAAGAAACGCATCACCCCATCAATATGGAAATGTCGTATTTTCCATAAGAAACGTGGTGTATTCTTGTTTGTTTATTTACTGTATTCGGTATCCTTAAAATTTCAAATATTTTTGTTTGTTTGCGAAATACTCACATTTTTCATCGATCTCGCAGTATTGTAAGTTTAAGTCAGGATAAAAGAACCCATTTTCTTTTCTTTTTTTCAAACTAGCGACAAAAACTAATTTACAACCAGACGTCAGTTGCTTTGACGTAGTTAGCGCTTGGCATCTATTAAAATAAATACAATCATCATCATTAGCATAAGTGGAATAGGTGTTGTACTTATTATACAGACGTTTAAGAAGGGGCTCTTTGCATACGTTATTAGCAAACAAAATCAAAATCATACTTTGCTCGGGGTTATTTCCCTTTTAACTGTTTTGGCGTTGGATGTTACTAGGTGCTGTTGTGAAGCATTGTAGCATTTGGATGCATAAAGAGACACTTTATGTGGTAACCATTTTCCTTTTCAATAAAACAAAGTTTCTCATAGTATGTCTGTGCAATAACCGAGTTCACATTGTGTAATGTCATGATCGGACCCCATCAATTAACAATAACCAACCCTTTTGTTGCAGAAAGTTTCTACATAAATATCCTGACAGATAATTAAATGATAATGAAACATGGCAGTGACAAAAAAAGAAAGAAAAAACTGCATTTGTGTGACAATCACTATATACTGATATGATAAAATGAACATCTGTGCAAATATGACGATTCCTACAGACTAATTGATTGCAGAAAGTCCTTTGTTAAGATTTTAACATTCTAAACAAATTGGAAATGGGAATATCGGTTATGTAAGGGAGTATATTTCCAGATAAGACCTGCATGTTCTTACTGTCTCAACAGCCTGAAATAATATGGCTAAATGCATTCCTGTTATGCGAACTAATCTTACATCACACTATTACATAACTTCTGTCGTGCGGCATATAATAGAATCGACATGCAGAATAAGACTCATTAGTATGACAAAGGTTTATCTTTTCCCAAAGATCCTTTTACTGAACATAAATTGAAACTATATCGATTATTATGGGCGGATAGGTAGAGTGGTAACCAACTTAGCTTTCCAAGCAGGCGGCCGGGGTTCGATCTCCGAAGTCGTCGTTCGCATGGAATATTCAAAGAAAGTGTTTTTCTCCTGCCCACACAACTCCAATAACTAAGGTGGAATATAACATGTTCACGGTATCTGTGCTGTAGCATTCAAGTGAGGTGACACTATAAATGATACCGGTGGAAGTACAGTCCCACAACAAACAGAACACAATACATCTCCAACACACAACAGACATACACACATAGGGAGGTACTGGCCAGGTGGCATAGGGCAAGTGGTTAGCGCCTGATAAGGCAGCTCCTGCGAATTCCTCAATATTGAATTGATTAATGCACATGTATATGCTAATTGTATTCATTGTATTAAATTGTATAATTATGTACTGTAAAGTGCTTTAGAGTGGCTTACTGTAAGTTAGCTAGATAGGACGTTATATCAAATGCTGTATATTTATTCTTATTTATTTCTAGATATAAAAACCTGATACGATCCTCATGAATATAGAAAAAAAAACTATTTTCTAAAGAAATGATTTGTCACTGGGTTTGATGTTGATGAAACAAGTTGATTCCAGGCTAACAAATAACAAACTTGTCATAAACAAGCTGTGGTGATAATAGTATATTCGCTAAATAAGTGTGTTTTATTGTCATGAAGAAAACAGGACCATATCAATCATCTGTGTACCCCAACATGTGTTTAAAGTCAGAGTTAGGTTTTCCGAAAGTAATAAGTTAAAATTGTTGATGCCAATAGAAAAAAACACTAAAAAACTGTAAATAAAGCCCTAAACCCTAGTTAATACAAATTAGTATCTGTATTACTTTTGTAATATTTAATCCAATGGATAAAGTTCATTGTACCTTAATGAATAGGTTCCTGGTTTATATCTGCTCGGTGACAGATTATTGTCATCTTAAATGTATCTGAGGTACTGATGTGTGTATTGGTGTTGGGGATTTATTGACAGGCAAACTAAGAAATATCTACAGTGAGAAGCCACACACAGTATTGACTGACGTCCTGGTAATGATAAACACGAACGTGCAGAAACATGTGATAATCTACAGTATCATAACATGTAACTCTTTGATCTGAAATACACCGGTCAACGAGGAGACAACACAACAGGAAGTAGATGATAACTGATGTAGCTCTCTAACTCATTCACCTATAGAGACACATTTGAACTCACCCAATAAAAAGGTTAGAATAGTTCATTATGACATTTCAGAAGTGAATTGTAATAGTAGGCGTGCATCCATCATTATGTAAAAATCAGGAATGTTCTTATTATATTAGAACATTAGAGAAGCAGATATATGCGACGTAGTACCATGTAAAACATCGATAGATTTTATTTTACCTTTCCGAAGCACTTCGTAATGTCATGCATCTGATGGTGGGCGCGACTATATACTTGTGCATTAGAAATGGCGAAACAAGGGCACCGAATTTTTTGTCGGAGGTACAAGGCGTTTTAAATAGCTATAAACAAGGGCACCGACAGTTGTGTCGGAGGTATAAGGGGTAGTAAATAGCTATAAACAAGGGCACCGATAGTTGTGTCGGAGCTACAAGGGGTAGTAAATAGCTATAAACAAGGGCACAGATAGTTGTGTCGGAGCTACAAGGGGTAGTATATAGCTATAATCAAGGGCACCGATAGTTGTGTCGGAGCTACAAGGGGTAGTAAATAGCTATAAACAAGGGCACAGATAGTTGTGTCGAAGGTATAAGGGGTAGTAAATAGCTAAAAACAAGGGCACCGATATTTGTGTCGGAGGTACCAGGGGTAGTAAATAGCTATAATCAAGGGCACCGATAGTTGTGTCGGAGCTACAAGGGGTAGTAAATAGCTATAAACAAGGGCATCGATATTTGTGTCGGAGGTACCAGGGGTAGTAAATAGCTTTATCTACGTGTTGTATGATTGGCAAAGACAAGTATTCAGTATTATATAAAATCTGTATACATTGACAGAACTGTAACTTACATTTTAAATGGAAATAATTGAAATAGATTTAACAATAGATTTAACCTGTGTATGAGTAAATAGAAACACAGAGTATCTAGTGTACCTGATTTGGATGTCGCACATATCTGACATCTAACTTATACGGTGTACGTAAGCTTCAGTAACATGATAAAATATTTACAATAACAAATGAAACAATTGGTATAGGAGGCTGATACGAAAAACGAATCCGACACTGAATACGCATCAAAATCGAAGAAAATACATGAACATATAAACCGTTAAAAACATATTAAGCTTACACCATATAGATGGTATTGTTTCTTTTGGCAGGAAATTTATATCCTGTGAAGATGCATCTCTAGCGTAAACCTCGAAATGACTTTTGGTGAATTACAACGTAGCAACGGTAGTTGTATACACCCGTACATATAGACGTTACATTGAAGCCCGAATCTATATAACATACAGCAATAACCTAGAATGTATCTTCAACTACATTGATCCCTTATAACGTGTTAGATAATTTTAACATTAGTTTAATACATCGTTAATATACAAAACATGTAAAACTAAAAATGATATTCACCCCATCGTCAATACACAAAGATTGTGAAATAAAAAACAATTTTCACCCCATCGTCAATACTCAAAGATTGCAAAATGAAAACAATATAAACCACATTGTCTATACACAAAGAATGTGAAATAAAAAACAATATTCACCACATCGTGAATACTCAAAGATTGCAAAATGAAAACAATATTTACCACATTGTCCATACACAAAGAATGTGAAATAAAAAACAATATTCACCACATCGTCAATACACTAAGAACATTAAACAATATTTACCACATCGTCCATACATAAATAATATGAAATTGAAATGTAAAATTAAAACAATATACACAACATCGTCAATACAAACAGAATGTGAAACTTAAAACAATATACACAACATCGTCAACACACAAAGAATGTGAAACTTAAAACAATATACACCACATCGTCTATACACTAAGAATGTGAAACTTAAAACAATATTCACCACATCGCCAATTCACAAGAATGTGAAACTTAAAACAATATACACAACATCGTCAACACACAAAGAATGTGAAACTTACAACAATATACACCACATCGTCAATACACAAAGAATGTGAAACTTAAAACAATATACACCACATCGTCAATACACTAAGAACATGAAATGAAAAATAATATTTACCACATCGTCAATACACTAAGGATATGAAATGAAAAACAATATTCACCACATCGTCAATACACTAAGAATATGAAATAAAAAACAATATACACCACATCGTCAATACACAATCAATGTGAAACTTAAAACAATATACACAACATCGTCAACACACAAAGAATGTGAAACTTAAAACAATATACACCACATAGTCAATACACAAAGAATGTGAAACTTAAAACAATATACACCACATCGTCTATACACTAAGAATGTGAAACTTAAAACAATATACACCACATCGTCAATACACTAAGAATATGAATGAAAAAACAATATACTCCACATCGTCAATACACTAAGAATATGAAATAAAAAACAATATACACCACATCGTCAACACACAAAGAATGTGAAACTTAAAACAATATACACCACATCGTCAATACACAAAGAATGTGAAACTTAAAACAATACACACCACATCGTCAATACACAAAGAATATGAAATGAAAAACAATATCCACCACATCGTCCTTACAATAAAGAATGTGAAACTTAAAACAGTGTATACCACATCGTCCATACACAAAGAATGTGAAGTAAAAACAATATTCACCACATAGTCAATACACAAAAAAAAAAAGGAAAAAAAAAACAATATTCAAAAATCAAATCGTCGATACCCAAAGATATTCAAAATAAAAATAAACATCTAAGACAATGTCAAAATAAATAAAGCAATAATATTATACCACATCGGTAATACGTATACAACATTGTCAATAAAAAGACAATTGAAAACAATATATGCATGTACCACATTAACAATACAAAAGTGAAAAACCGAATTAACATTAAACTTGATTAGGCAATAACAAACGTACATTCTACATTTTTACCCATCAATGACGTTCAATTTAATGTTAAATTCATATTGCAGCTATTTTTCTGTTCAGTATAAAACTAATTATAACATAAATTGGACTCAAACATTCTTTCAGAAAAGAAATTTTTCATTATTAGAATGTATACGGTCTTTTTACTATTCGCTTTTTAAAAAACATATATAAATATCTATACCCAACCAATTGTTTCAGGTCTATTCGAAATTACTTCCAACTCGTAAACCTTTTATCTAATTACTACCTTATGAGTGCATTTACTTATTATCATTATATACCTGTCCCTAAACTCGTTAGGTTGAGTTCGTTACAATGTTGTTAACTATAATAATTGAGTGTAAATACGATATTAGCCGAGAGCAAATAGCAATGCTTCCTCCCACAGTAGTACTTTTTCTGTTATTAAGTATCCATTGCAGTAACAAGTTATTATTTAGCCGCAATGTGATTTGATTGCGTTGTCATTAGCCTACAAACCAAGCAGACACACTATCTACATATTAAACCCTCCGAATGGGTTAAAGTATTAATTACACGGCGAACAAATAATTACCGAAACTGGCTCAATGAACCTTATCAATACAAACGTGATTAATTTCACTTGGTAGCAACAATAGAGAGTTACTGAGTAATTCATGCTGTGAACGAGGAGATAATTGTATCAGAGAGAGAATATCAGCTAATTACTGAGTCGATCGATAGCAACCACCGATGTCTTTGTCACCCAAGTAATGAAGAAATATTCACACAATAATATTATGTCGATGACAGTTTTATCGGCTTCATTAACGCCACCAAAAGCGTACGGCTACAACAAATGTTAATTTATAAATAATTGCAGTGGTAGGTTATGAGATTTGATTCGGTGTATAATGTATTACAGACGAACACTAGCAATTCGTTACATAGACGAACGTTTATAATCACATTTACACGTGCTGCCGGCTACTGTACCAGTAACTCTGGGTATGGTGCTACAATAAAACCAATTGATACTTAAAAATAAACAAAAAGAAATCAAAACTTAATTTTGAAAAACGCAAACCTTATCTAATGGATATGAAATGGTTAATTGTATTATACATACAATACATGCAGTAGTACAATGGATTAAGGCGATCCATGTAAACCGCATCCTCGATATCAAGGGGTTACGCTCACTTTCACTCTCTGTACCCCTGGAATATGTCATAGCAAAATTGAAGGCTCAGTGTGCAACACCTTGTTGAAGAGATGAAAAGACTCGTTTGATCCTTTGATGTTCATCAAAAAAATCTGGCGTTCGCGTAACGGTAAAACATATTTGCTTTGAAGACGGGCGTCGCTCCTCTGTAATATTCAAAGGAAAAGTATCAGCCTAGTGATTGGTTAGTTTTTTTTCCACCTGACACCAATCAAATAGCTGGCCACGTGCCTTCAATTCTGCTATGACATATTCCAGGGGTGCAGAGAGCGAAAGTGAGCGTAACCCCTTGATATCGGGGATGGGTAAACAACTGGTTATACACGTCATATGTAAAACATAGTCATACATACTTTCATTTTATTCAGTCATTTACAATGAACAAATCTGTGCCAGTACAATGAAAGAAGTAGACATCGCACACATGTATTCGAAACAAAATTATTGAGTATTATTTCAAAAAATCATATCTCAATTTAAATAACTACGACATTTTCATTAAGCTCATGAAAAATGTAATATTTAGTTCAGGGGAAAAATAGTATCAATTGATAGCTACATTATTACAAGCAAGGTTAATATTAAAAAATGGGTTGGAATGAGCCACCGTAGATGCACTTTTATCCTAATAAATTTAGATCTTAAGTCCCTTTAGGGAATCAATTGCATGAACCTTGCAAACATTATTAACATTTATGCCATTGTTTTATCTAACAAAAATACCCGCTTATTGATAATACCAATAAAAAATAAAAACTATCACAAATATAGATTTCTCTATAACATATATAATCCATCTTAAGAAATCTTCATTCAATTGACAAATATAAATGACAAATCTAGCTGTTTAAAGTCTAGAAAGCGAGTGACCTTTGTTGTGCTGAACATCAAACCAACAATGCCCCAGTGTGTATCTAGTGTACAGCAGTAAGAAACACGTCACGTAGTATCGTGAATCTTGATATATTATGATGTATCCAGTTACATATTCATCTGCTTGGAATAAACAATATATTCCAACAGTGATTCTGATAGTACATCGTCACATTGACGTTTTGTTTCCAAACATTATCGATTTCTCGAGCAATGGAGGTAATAATACCATGACAGATAGAAATTCCAGACTCCTATATTACATACAAACTATAAAAAGTACAAATTACTACATTATATATAAATCACAAACAATTCTTACCCTATTATATTTACAAAACTAACAGCATATTACAAATCACTACACTATATATGAAATACAAACAATTCGGACCCGTATATTAAATACAATACCAACAACATATTACAAATTACTACATTATATATAAAATACAAACTGTACTGACCCCTTTACTTTATACAAAACCAAGAAAATACAAGTTACTTAATTATTTAAGAGAAACAAGACTCTTATTTAATATACAAAACTAAATAATGTCGACTTTTACATTGCACATATAATAGGACAAATAGTAAGGACTCCTTTACCATATATAAAGCACACAGTGCAGACTACCATGCTGAGTTAAACAAACGAGGCTTTTTAACCCAAACAGTAAAGGTCTGTACCTAGCCTTATCAAGCTTAAAAATAGTAAAAAAAATCAAATGGTCATATCCCCAAAAAAAGCATTTAATTATTGGATGCAAATTTAGAACTGATAATGATTATCGATTGGTGTTTTAGTCTCAATGTTAACAAATGTTAAAAGTTTTGTGAAATTCAAATTATTCAATCATGTTTACAAATGTTCAAGCAGGTTTCTTGGTATTGGATATATAATTTGGGGAAGCGTAATATACAATATACAAACAAGTTTTGTTTTGGACTCAACAGAGGGAAATTATAAATTCAACAATATCCATTTTTTCTGATTGCAGCAACATTAAAAAAGGAAATGGCGTATTACGTGGAACAGAGATAACAGCTTTATTTTGAGTAAATACTAGACGAGGGGAGATAACTCTTTTAGGCATAGTGGAATTTCGGCATTGATTTATCTTGGTAAACAATTAGAATGATGAAGATGCTAATCTGATATGGTGTAACGTTCCTATGTGGGTGCCGATGCCTCTCCAATCACTATATAAAATCAGCTAGGTCTAATCTTGAAATGGGTTGGAAACATATATATATAGCAATATGAAAAAACACATCCTCTAGTCAGTGACTTTTTTCCACTTATTTCATCATATTACCAGATCTCCTGTTGCAAATAGCAAACAAACAAGTTGGTCTGCATATATACCATTCAATGTTGATTTTTACTGTGAGCAACTCGTATATGTTTTGATATAATGGTATACAGCCCGCATGAAACGTATAACTCAGTCAAATGGCGGAGATTTAATGTCTCATTATTACTCCAATAGCTTAGTTAATGTGACCGATAATAATTCCCTACTGTACCTTTTATAATCATAGAAATATTTTAATGGCTTATTTTCACCCCATCAAAGCGAAAGTTGCCATGTGCTACATTACCTGGCCTACGACTCAGAGCTGATCAGGTCATACACGGGGTATGATAAATATATCAAGCATAAATATTTGGTAAATAAATATATAAATTCATAGAGTAGACATGTACTGTTTATCTGAAATATGTTTTATTTTTACTAATCATTTAAACACGTATGTTTTGTCCAGTTACTCCGGTTTCCTCCCACATTAAGACCCCCTGCGCGCTAATATCCGGGCAAAAAGGAGGGATAAATATAAGTTGAAATAGCTTGTTTCATAATTGTAAAATAAACAAAAGTTTGAAACGTTACCGTTTATTCAACTGCTATGGCGACACATTCAAATATAATGTTAAACTTAGCTGAATTTGTTATTTTCATTTGTAAAGTGACAAAAAAGTGTAAAGTTCTCATTAACGGCTTTCTAGAAGGATGCCGTGGGTGTCAAAGCCTTTGTACAATTCAATTCAATAAGTGTATTGCTCATTTATAGTTACATAGTAATTTGAAGGCAAATAACAAATATACAAAGAAACTGCAATAATGAACAATATATAAACTTACACAGAAGCCAGGCCCACACTCCTCAGTTCAAGTGACTGTTTTATGTATAAGCACGAGTCAAGTATAAGTTGCATATTGTCAGAAGATAAAACATGTGTTAAAGGTTTTGTGTCTAGTATAGAATTAGTTTGAATATATTTACTTAAATAGTCCTTTCTTAGCTGTGCATTATAGCCACACCTAAAGAATCTAGAATTCAGTTAAGAATTCTAGAACAACACATTTTTTACACACTCTTTGCTCTCTAAGGTTTTTTCTTGAACCTCCTATTGTTGGTTCAAGGTTATGTTCACACAATCTAAATTTTGTATGCAACATTCTTAAGCTTTTATTAGTGACAGATAGGTATTTTGCTTGGGTGTAGTTTTTCGTAATATATTTATATCAGAATAATCTATTTTTATCCGTCATCGATTGTAGTTTCCTGAAAAATGTTGGTTTCGAATTCTTTGAAAATGTAAGTTTTAATTCTCTGTTTCATTTATTTTATCATTCCAGATGAGGCTCTGAGCATTTATTAAGTCATGAAGCCCATTTGTTTCCACCACGTCTTTAGTGTAATTATACCATGAATAAACACCACTCTCATTTAATATTCTATTGAGTGTAAAGGATTCTGTAACCAAGGGATTTATATTGTTATTTTGTAAAATTCTGCTTTGATAATTACACGCTTGAACATTAATTAGGATTTCCATAGGATACTGTCCCAACTCGGCTGTTGTCTCAATGTTTACTGCCCTCTTAGGTATCCCTAGGGCCTGCTTACAAAACTTCAGATGAATTTGTTACATGGGTGACTTATCAATGCCTAAAAAGTAATGAAAGTTTTGGTTATTTTTTTGTGCTTTCAGTTAAGCATTAATTTGTTTTTGATACAAATCCTTGGAACAAATTTCAGCAATGAATGATGTTAAAATTGGTTTGACAAGGGCAAGGCAAAAATCTACATTGTGCAGCAATTGGGAAATTATCTAACCTTTAAGAATATTTCTTAATTGTAAAAAAGTACTTCCAAGCCTTTATTCGATAATTCCTTCATGGATGGTGTAAATTTGTCTGCAGAGTTAATAATTTTACGCAAAAATTGGTATTCCTATGTGGTGTTGACCTGATTGTTTCTGAACTTTAAACTATATTTAGTATTAATCCTGTCAACTCCCTTGAAAATCATAGCTTTTGTTTTGTTTATATAAATAGAAAGTTTCCAGTTGTTATAATATTCATATAGTTTGTCTAGTGAAGCTTGAATACCTTTGGCTCTTTCCGATAGTATAAGTTAGTTCTCAGCAAACATCATACAGCTTATTTCTGATTTAATAAGGGATACAGGGTAATTTTTTGTAGATCATTTATATATAAATTAAAAAGCGAGGGACTAAGTGGTAAATCATACAGCAGAGGAAGTCTTCTCATACATGTTGCTAATGATATCCATGAATTTATTTCAAATTCCACTCTGAGCTAACTTGTAGAGTAAACATTTCCTCCAAAAACTGTCACATGCTTTATTAAAATCTACAAAACGAGTAAACACTTTTTCTCTCTCTTTGCTATGAATATATTTAGTTACAAGGGATTTAAAAACAAATAAACTATCAGAAGTTCTATGATTTTTTCTAAACCCAAATTGCTGATCACACAATTTGTTCTCCATGAAGTTAACAAGTCTTTGATTTAGAATAATATTGAAGAGTTTTCCCAAACAACTGATAAGTGAAATTCCTCTGTAATTAGATGGTATATTTTTATTTTAGTTTTTTAATATTGGTACTAAATATGATTTATTCCACATTTCTGGATATACCCCATTTATCAATTTGGCCATACTGTCAAGCATAACAGGGACAGAATTTTTAATTATTTCATTACATATATTAGCAGGACCACAGCTTTTCCTACTTTTTAAGTTACGAGTAACTAGTTTTTTCTCTCTCTGATACTTATATTTGAGTGGGTCAGTTGATTATCATTTTCCCCATATCCTCCCAATGTCTTGAAATGTTCTACAAAGTCTAACCAATAAACTGGGTCACCACTTTCTTGTTTAGGTTTAGCCGTGCCTTTTAGGAATAACCCCCGTTTTATAATCATGATCAGTGATACCATTCAGCCTTTGAAGAAGTTTTTCTTTATATTGCCATTTCTTCATTTTTGAAATGTTTAAGCTTCTTTGACACAAGAAAGAATTTGCCTTTTATATTTTTGTTGCATGGTTGAGCCTTCCTTTGTTTTACCTAAGTTCGCTACAGTACTACTTAAATGAACGTATTCATTATCTGTCCAAACAGATTGTCTGTGTCTTTTGTTTTGTTTGTTTTATTCTAACGTTCATGCAAGACTCTTGTAATTTGGTAAAAACATTACCAAGGGTTTCAGTGGTATAATTTATTTCTTCTTTATTCAAAATGTTATTAGATTCTTGGAAAGCTAGTTTTTCTTTCTTTATGCAAGGCCTGGTCAGGCTATCAATAAGTTTGATAGATCATCATTTGTATTAAAATCAAGACTTGACCCTACCCTTGAGTCGAAATCCCCTGCTAGTTTTATGTCTCCTTTTGTTGCTAAAATTGCAGTTTCAGATTCAAGAGTATGATAGTCATTAGCATAATGTTTGGAAGAAAGTGTACAGATTTTCTTCTATCACCATTGGCGATACAAGCAGGTGCTTGTTCTTAACTGTAACAGGTTAACAAAGAAACCGATAAGATAAGATACAAAATATTTTAGCTGTTATAGACTTCCCGTGTTCTTGCTTCGAGGTGGTAACATTCCTTGCATTTGAGCTAGAATAACATGGCGGTTGTCATTTATGAAGAAGAACACGCTTACCCTTCCGGAACACCTGGTCTTATTTTCCTTGTTCTTTTGCAAGTATCTCCATGTCAATGTTTTCTTTGTCAATATTTGGTACAATGTACTAGTTTTATCTATTACGAACTCTAATAATGGGTTGGTTGATCATTCGCTTGTCTTTTATTGTTTCATTTTTTAAGAAATCTATCTCCAAATTTCCTTCAAATTTGAACATCACAAATGCAAAGTATTTGTCTCTTTTAATATAATTTTGTCACAAAATCACATCTTAGATGCCATAAAACATGCATGCAAGCTTGCAAATATTAACAAGGAAGCAGTGCGAATAGTAGAAAAAACAGCAAAACTTGTTAAGCTTTCCATGTACAAATGTATAAAGAAACCGATTGGGAATGAAATACTACTACTTTTTCGTCCCACACCTCATCATCTAATAACAATCTTGCCGGTATCAGATGCACAACTTAGTTTTATCGCAAGTCTGTTCTTCCTTCATTATTTTTAATTAATTCAACATTTTTATTTTCAATTCAATGACAATTATGGAAAAAGAGTTTCCCAAATATACTGAAAAATGATTCCAGCGGTTTCAAACGCGTTTTTTATGTACTAATATAGCATGTTGATTACAAGTCAAGAAGGGATAACAGCTGACGCAACCTAATCTGTTAACAAATTCGATTTTCTACTAAGATTTGTTTTCACAAGTTTCTAAAACAAAGGTTAAGCTATAAATGGCTTATCATTTCACATAATATACATATCAGGAAAACAATCCAATATTTGAATTGAACAACTGCTTAAGCTACTGCTATATTGCTAAAGTAAAGCCGTTTGATTGGGTGAAAATAATATTGACAAATTGGTATTTATCTCCATTCTTATATTACGAAATAAACTTGATCATATAGCCTTTTACCGAGTGTTTTTTTTTTAATTAAGACAGCTAGAAAATTTAAATTGCAGATGGTTACAAAATATGTGAAATATTCATACACTTGCAATCTTGTGTAGCGTGCCAAGCTATCACGATATCTTAAACTATTAAATTTTGAAAATTAATATTGTTTAGATTTATAGTGTTTAGTCTATATTAGTGACACACTTGCAAATGAGAGTTTTCTACTCCATCAAAACCTTTATGCATTAATTTATTGAGGCAACAAGATGCAAAGTTTATAAAACAGTTCACTTGGATCTTAATTGAATTAATTACTTATCGCAGATCAGATATCGCAGCCATAGATTTAACGAAATTATTAACTGACTGATATCATCACGATAGTTTAAAAAAAGGAAACAGACATTAATCATTACGTGAATTGTAATTGGAGATAATTGTTTTTATATCATCACGTTAGTTTTAATGGGAGAAAACTGACATTATATTACCAAGTGAGTTTTAATAGAAATAACTGACATAAAACCATCAAGTGAATTTTAATGGGAGATAACTGACATTATATAATGATAATGGATTCTGTAGTAAACATTACCGCAAATATACAGCAAATTAATGATAAATCGATGAAAACAAAGTGTTTAAAAAAGAATTGCTAACAAAAAATAGTTTTCTAAATATAAAATATATTTTAGAAAATTAGCACAACAAGCTTAAGCAACTCAATAAACTTTCAGAATGTATATATATAATGATCAGAAAACATTGCGTTACTGTTTCATGATATGAAGACAATTTACTGGTAACAAATCGATTATCAATTCCCCCACTATGTGGTGTTAATCTTTTGTACTGTGATAGAAAATTGGAAATCTGGTGGACCACCTCCGGCATTTGGTGCACGCCGATCCGGCTCTGAACAGTACTCAACATACACTGACTTCCGGCGAATTGGCTAGTATCATTAAATGACAGAGAGCATGAATCTATTAAACTGTCCTCTTCAAATAGAGAACATCAATTGGGGAGGAAATTGAAAATTTATTAGATTTGTTGCAGAAGATACAGCGTTTACGGAATAAATAAATGACTTTATTGTTTACTACAAACTCCTTTATTCCTAAATGACATGGTAATTACTATTAGTATTCAATCAATGCAGTTATACCACGCCTTGAGGAGGCAATAACGCTAAAATCGATAGCCTTCGCAACCACACTGTTGAAACGTCCAAATTGCTAGCAAAGTCAGCACTTATAAGCAGGTCTAACCAATGGAGAAAGAGAGGTAGTTTAGGGCTGTTGTTGTGTGGGAACGAAATAAAGACAAAACCACCGTCGTCAAGCTTGTTATAATATTGTTAGGCAGCATGTGAACTTAACTATATCATAAAATCATCAATGTGCATTGATTGTCGTCAATTAAAGCCTTGTGCTTAGATAGCGTTAGCTAACTAGGCTGATTGTAATGGAATGTATAGTGTCAGGTTGATATAAGCTGAGGCCCTAACTTAATGCCACGAGAGTATTTTATGCAGACATTTGAAGTCATTACCAAGACTGTGACATCTACCTAATTGTTTCCACTTAACGCAGGTGGATTTCAATATCATCGTCTTTTTTTCATTAATAGATGTCTTGTCACGTACCAAAAATGTGTATTTTAGTGTATATATTAATGGGAATGAGTGTCGATTATTACAATACCTCACTTTTAACCTCAGTGTTGAGCGTTTGGCCGAATGGGGTAGGCATTGGGCTCTGTCTCATAGCTGGCACATACCAAAGTTCTTAAAAATGATAATTGTTATTCTCTACATAACGTTCAGCATTTAAGGTTATCACAACAAATGGTCGACCCGTCTTCAGTATAATGTGAGCGGGTGGAATACTGTGATGGCCGCCTTCGGCATGGTATTTTAGTGAGAAAGCACTCAAAAGTCGGCATGAGATCCGAGCAATCGCAAGGAAGCAAATATATCAACAAACCCTGCTTTCAGCACACATACACAGGCACGCATACACTACACACATGAAGGCACGTCCTTAAATGACCTTAGCTGTTAAAGGGACGTTAAACCTAATACAACCAAACCAAATGTCAAATATCATAATGTCAGGGCGTTAACATTGGTATATCTGTTGGAGTCATTTTTTGAAAAGGCATATCGAGACGATATCGAATAGAAGTGAATTATTCTGGGACCAGAAGGTGTACATAGATGTCAACAGATCGACACATTATTGGTAGTCGCCGAAAGATAATTTACTTGTACAGATATGATTTAAATTACACTTGTATTTAGGCACGTTTTTCTGAGATAAGTGCAGTGGAGTCGATTTTCAAAAAGATCCTTTTTTGTATACGAATATTAATATATATATACATACTGTATGACCGTTAGTGCACTCTTAAAATGTGCGTTTGGCTTTAAAACGCTTAGACAATCTTGATTTTTGTAAATAAACAAGTACGCAATATCATTATCTAAACCGACATAAAAATATGATACTTTAGTGTCAACAAATACTTAATTAAAATTCAAAAACAATAAATAATCGAGCATAATATACAAACGTAAGAAATGTAGTTCGACGACCCCTGCCATATAAATCTAGGTTAAATCAAAATATATCAAGTTCTCACACCAAGAACACGGGTAGTGAAATCAAAATCACAAGGCACACTAATGAGTATAATAAAAACAATATCAACCATTTTATCATACTACGAAATACCATATTTCCTTGCGATATCCTGATGGCAACTATAAACCGTGTCCATAGTCTTCATCCATCTACATCTTAAGAACCCTGTGTTGTTAATGGTCAGCAGTCTATGTCTATCAAAGCAAACATTTAAATACCGAATCAACTGCGACATGTTACCATGTTAGGGATGTTACTATAAATAAAGGGAACGTTCAGGGAAAATCGAAATTGTCCCACTTTTCGTGCAACATAGTGATTTCCATCCCAGCTGGTCGTGTTGTAAGCAAAGATTAAGCAAAGCGGCTAAAGGAAAAGTCTGTAGAGTCCTTGATTTTATGCTCAGAAGGGTAAATGCGATCAACGTGGTCGATAAACGTCTTGTTATTTTAAGACAGCACATCGTCGATATAGGTACACGGTATCAATTGTGAATGATCAAACCGATGCACTTTTACACGATATTACTAGAAATCACCATATCGCTGAAAGTCAGTTATATAACAAATAAGGTACAAACCCACATATAGCTTTACGATATAAGTAAGAGAAAGATCTAGAAATGCTAAACTGATGGATATTTGTCATTATATTGATAATAGAAAGTCATGCCTAGCGAACATATCTTTACGATATTAATAATAGTCAATATGTCAAACACATATCTTCTTTGAGATGTAACTGCGAAATTTAACACGAAAATGAATGTATATATTATTATCAAATACTAGAAATGTTCTCATTAAAACCTCAAACAAAGCAATTTTGTGCACTAATTATCATGTATAAGTATATATTCTAAGGAAGAAATGTAGAATATTTCACTCGAAATAAATTGTTAAAATCCTTAACATGACGTATCAATTTATCTTAAAAAGAGCGCAGAGTTATTACTTGATACTTATCTAGGGTGCTTTATAAAGTGCATTATCGTTATTTTGATTTGGCAGAAAAATATGTTTTAATAAAGAAACCAAATATTTTCAATTTGTGGCCAGATTTGATTAACTATATAGCCAATACTTTTGTTTAAAACCTAGTAAATAAAGAAGTATTGAAAATATCAAAGACCCAATCATGTTTGCTTTGCGAACATTAGCAAGTACCTAGAATATCATCCGCGCACGTATGTAACTATAAATGAAATTTTATAAGCTCAGGGCAAAATGTACACTGTAACACCTTAGCAGTGCTTAATCGGCTACAACAACGAGGGTTAGACACCGGTGCACTCACAAGGTTCTATATTACATCTAGGACTAAAAATGTCAATGACCGTCCATCTCTTGTAACGTTTTCAACTTCCTTGTTATTTTCATATGATTGTCAAATTGTCCAATCGTGAGGCACGCTTCCGACAAAACTTTACTATAGAAAGATGTTGACCAGGTTCATGGATGGTGTGTTAGCTGGAAAATGTCGGTAATTGTAAAGAAATGTATGAAACTGTTTTACAAACAAGGAAAAAAACCCATGAATGTCAAGTCCACAATGAAAACCGAGTTTGTTTGATAGACATCGGGATATGGATTACATGAACCCTTGACTTTAGTTATCATGTTAAATTTAGAAAGCTGTATGCAGGGCAGCGAAAATATCAGGTTTTCTGACACTAAAAAGTAAAACTGAAATATGTGTTATCCGTTCCTTTTATATCAGTGTGGTCAGAAACAAAGAAGAAAATACATTTAAAATGTGGTGTCCGTATCGAACTACATTGGTAGGATATCACTTAGACAGAGTTCAGAGAAAAAATCTTCATTTCATGTTTTAAGTCAAAATTTGACTCTGATTTCTTTATAAAGAAGACTGCGGTTATTACAATTGTAACCGTCTTTTAAACTTCAAACAAGGACGCGATTAGATCAATTGTTCCTGTTGAGGTGTGTACATACTGTGTTTGGCGTTCCATATCTTATAGAACAAATCAAGTGATTTCTCACTATCTCCTTATGTCAAATGGTAAGGTGTGTTTTTAACCGAATAAGGGTCTTATCAATTTAAGGGAAAACGGTGTTTTAATTTAGGGTGTCATACCAATTTTAAATTTCGCATTCTTCTTTCTAATAGAAGGCGTATAACTAAATTATTGTAAAATAAAAATGAAGCAGACTAGTTTTGAATCCACTCCCCGTAGTCAGCCGATATTTCATTTTTCATGCATGAATGCCTTCTTAATCTTCACTTTGTCTGTGATGTTTTGACATGTTTTGTTTCATTGTGTGCTTTAATTTGTAATCAAACTTATAAGTGGACTCCATGGCCTGTTGCATTAAAATAAATAGGTTATGTGTAGTTATTTGGATAAATTAAAATTATTTATACAATAACGATGAATCCAAATTGTTTGTTACTTAACAAATTGTTTGTCTCCATAGATTTGACAACATCATCTCGTACTATTCTTTCAAGAGTTTTCCCCACAATACAAGTAAAGCTTACTGGTCGGTAATTCCCTGGATCTGATTTTGATAACTTTTTGATATAGCTGTTATGTTCGCTTCCTTCCTTGCCGTTTGTACTATACTATCATGTAGTGATCTATTGAAAATGATACTAAGAGGTTTGTTTATAACGGAATAAAGTTCTTTCATAACCTTAGAATCAATCTGATCTGGACCTTGTGATTTGCTGCCATAAAGCTTTTTCAACAGTTTACAAACAATTTCTTTTGTGCAGTGTATTTCTTCAAAAAAGTGTTCATTACATTTTCTTTCCATTGTTGATATTTCTCCTGGTGGTTCCTCCGTTAATACACTGCAAAACAAAAACCATAACAAAACTGGCAAACGAGTCCGCTTTATCCTTATTATTTACTGCGTTTTTTATTCATCGCCATTCAAGCCTTTTAAATGTGGAATGGCCGTCTTCAATTTCTCTTCAAGTTGACATATTTCCAGAATCGCTTAGAGCTATCTTTGGTATTTCCAGCAATGTCTTTTCCCATTTCGCGCCCAGTTTTCCAGCATATCATTCACTTGATTTCCTAATTCTGTGTATTCCCGGTATTTAAGTTCAAACTCGTTTCCATGTACCGCTGCCACGCCCAGTCTTTCTGTTAATTTCTTTGTCTGATTTTCACACTTAATGGAAGATATCCCCTGTTTTTCCGGTTTGTTTGTTTAGATCAATTGCTCATTACAATGTGTTTATCCATGCAGGCTTGAAGAAGTTGTATAAACTTGTAATGTATTGAGTCCGGGTCCCCATTCAAAATTTGATCAAAAACTATATCTAGATCGGTCACCATACCAGCGTAATTTTCTTTATTATACTGTATATTCGACGCTTCATGGTATTATTTTGTTGTTGACTATAGCGTATGAATTTTAACTATAAAACGAAGCGATCGCTATTACCAGGAGGACTTTCATGGATAATTTCTCTTACCATTTCCTCTTCATTTGTTATTACCAGGTCGAGGACACTCGGCTCGATCCCTGTGCTCTATCTTGTGAATTATCTCGTATTATTACCATGTCGAGGACACTCGGCTCGATCCCTGAGCTCTATCTTGTGAAATATCTCGTGTTATTACCAGGTCGAGGACACTCGGTTCGATCCCTGTGCTCTATCTTGTGAAATATCTCGTGTTATTACCAGGTCGAGGACACTCGGTTCGATCCCTGTGCTCTATCTTGTGAAATATCTCGTGTTATTCCCAGGTCGAGGACACTCGGCTCGATCCCTGTGCTCATTCTTGTGAAATATCTCGTGTTATTACCAGGTCGAGGACACTCGGCTCGATCCCTGTGCTCTATCTTGTGAAATATCTTGTGTGTTGAGTTAGATGATTATCTCTAAAATATTCTATAAAGTTTCACTCTCTGATCGTTTTTGATGAAAGTGAATTCCAGTTTACTTTAAGAAGATTGAAGTCCCCCATCATACATGTTAGTAAGTGGAAATATTCGTTGTCTATCGACCATGCTGAATTAAGTAATCTGTAAAGTTCCTCCACATTATCTTTGTCAGTGGTCGGGCTTTTGGAAACGCACTCTATCAATAAACAATCTTTAAACGAAAGCTTGACCTTAACCAATATACTCTCTTTAAATGTTGATCATATATTCACTGCAACAGCCTTAAAATTGTCTCTTACGTAGATATCTACTTCCCTATGAAACGCTTTTGGGTTGTAACAATTAAATCGAAACCATCTAAAGCAAGCTCACGCTTGTTTGGCAAGAATCTCTTATTGTTTGGGGTTTATCTCCTATTACTTGAATCATTTTTTTTTCTAAATGATTATTCTGGCTGTTAATTCATCTAACCTACTTGGGAGACTGTCAACATTAGAAACAATATTTCTATAATTTATCACACCGTGTTTTCAGGTTTTACCAGTTTTGTCGTCAGATTTTTTTCATTGCGAGTGGGAGGAAACTGACAAGCGATAAACTGTTGATCATCTATATTTTACCACTTTATTTAGCCTACCAATAACTAAAGATCGAAAAATTCCAATCGGCACCTTTCCCGACTGCATCTCTGCCAGATATCCTGTTATATCCTCGGGATGATATTACCGAATGTCTTACCCTCGGCAAAGTCTCGGGTAAGACAATCAAGAATATCACCCCTCGGTTTGGGGATTTCTCTGTCATACCCTCGAGGTAGGGGAGATTATATTATCCTCCCACCCTTCACTGGTGTGTCTCCCATTTTAGCCGGGAAAGATCAGCTTGTCACCCCCTAGAGGGAGATTGCGTCGTGTCATCAAAAGTGAATGACGATATTCATATCCCGCATGTGTTTTTGTTTACACTACTGTCGGTGGAGTTGTAACTGAAATAATAGGATGGGAGAAAAAAAATCATCCCCTTCCTTAAGGGTGTCACAGAAAAATATCCAACCCTCGGGTTAGACAACCAAAAAGCATCACCCCTCGGTTTGGAGAATTCTTTGTCACACCCTCCAGGTAAGGGAAGTTTATTTTAGTCATTAGCTGCTCCATTTAAGCTAAAAATGGTGTTGATTTCCATACTTTTTTCTCTTTTGTTCTTTTTTTGGGGGATCTAAACAAAATCCGTTACGACAGACTATTTACCTATGTAGAGCACTTTTGAAATAGATGATGTTGATTCACCTCAACCATTTGAAGTCACTTTACACAAGTAGAAAATATTATTTGATAAAACAAATATTTAAAAATTTTAAAACTCTTTGCCAAATTATAAATATCGCCCTCTCAAGTATTCCAACACGCCTCAACCATAGCAGTAGATTTATTATGCTATATAAAAGAGTCAGTGTTAATATTTCCCCTTTTTTTCAACATCAGAATCGCACCCATTTCACATTTACCCTGCATCTGTTACCGTATTTAGCCATGTGTAATAAATCTTCCATTCCTCTGTTTTATCTTATGTAGGGAAACAGGATCTTCCTCAGTTCTTCCTGCCTCAGATAAACCTCCGATTCTTATGTCCGTCCTCCTGTACGGTTGTTCTTTCATTTCATCGTTCTTCATAGTGTTTATATATAATAATGTTACCATCCCAATGTACCGATGTTACTCTTAGTGTTTATATATTAATGTTACCATCCCAATGTACCGATGTTACTCTTAGTGTTTATATATAAATGTTACCTTCCCAATGTATCGATGTTACTCTTAGTGTTTATATATAAATGTTTCTGTCGCCTTGTACTGGAGTTACATATAGAGTTTTTGCATAGATGGTTCTCTCGCTTTGTACCAATGTTACGATAACTTGTTATATATAAAAGTAAGTATCACCTTGTACCGATTATTCTCTTAGTGTTTATATATTTATATAGGTATAGGTTAATATGTCCTTGTACGAATGTCACTATAACTTGTTATGTGTAAATATTACTATCACCCTGTACCAAGGTTACTTTAAGTGTTTACATACATATGCAAGATTACACACTTGAGTTTTTCTAAGGAATCAGAAAGCACGTGTTTATTGCGCGGACGAATATATTCACGAGTGCGTGGAGCGCAACGAGGGAATATATACGTCCGCGCAATAAATGAGTGCTTTCTGATTCGTTAGAAAAACACAAGTGTGTGGTCTTGCTTTTATCACATACCTTCCGTATTTGGTAGAGATCGATACAAAGATTTTATAAACTTTGATATTTTTTGCAAATACCGGGAACTTTTCAGTTCGCCATGACAAGGGGGTTCCCATAAAATGTAGTTCCGGCTAGTAGGTAAATGAGTGCTTTCATTGCACATGTGCAATACAGAACGTTGTTTTTCATGGTCTGAAAATTGCTTGTAACACTTTAACAAGATTCAACAAGAATGTGATAAAATGTATAACGATACTATCATCCTACACAGATGTCACTGCTTGATTTTATATATCATTGTTACTATTACCTTGTACCAATGTTACCCTTACTGTTATAACGTTATTATCAGTGACAGTGAAACTCGTAAGTGTTTATTTAGATACATATGTTATAATCGCCTGTACAAATGATTGTCTTAGTGTTTATATATAAATGTTACTATGTTCAAATGTTAGTATTTGAATGTACGTGTATATAGACAGGAACAATACTGGACTCCATGTGGATGTTTGTTTGGAACACTTAGAAATTCATGAAAGTTCAGTCACAGTTTTGTATGCGATAACAAAGACACCTTAGATAGATTTACAACATTCATTATTTTAATGCAATCACTTAACACCGTCAATACATAACGAATCTGTATATAATTCAACAATTAAAACAATCATTTTGCCTCATCATGGAATGGCGTCTTCATGGAATTATTGCGTCATTCACAGTTTTAGCGAAGAGATTCGCTGTATTTTCTCTTCAAGTCTATATTCTGCTTTAAAGGGTAAAACAGTTTTGTTTAAATACTCTTAATTTCAATGATTAGCCACGTGGTAAAATTAACAATCGCTCATTATCATACATGTAAATAAGGCTGTAATTAGGGCCAAACATATTGATAAATTCGTTTATGATTTTGGAATAGAAAATGAATCGAGATAACGTATCAGACTTTTATCAAAACGATTTAACATGCTAGGGAAGACATGATGATACCACTAGAAAAATTAGAAATTGCATTGTAATTTATTTTTCTTTCTGAAACTTTCTATTATTTTACCATTTTTTTAAGAAAAATAAATAAATTTAGAAGTCATCTTTATGTATTTCTTAAAGAAACGCTGATATTCGTTTGATCTATATATGTATTCCAAAAGATGAAGTTGTCCTAATAAGATATGTATCCCGATACAATGTTAACGATATGATACATATCGCGATATTGATTTTGTGTTACAATACGTCCCCAGGACAGAAACCATGATACAATACAGTAATGACATAAGGATACGTATTCGGACACGTCAGACACGATACGATATTTAATCCTGACACAGTAGTCACTATAAGATATGAATACGAATACAGCCATCAAAATACCACATGAATCCCGACCGACACAGTGGTCACGATTAGATACATAAGTATACCATATACCACGATACGATACTTATCCCAATATAACAGTTGTGATGAGTATCTTGATACAGTCGTCACAATCATATACGTACCCCGATATAAAAAGTTATCATTTGATTCCTATCGTCATATATTATCAGTAACATCAGAACTGTCTTTCTTTTGACAAAAATCATTTGAAATGATGTCAAACACTATTCCAAATAATTATAAAATAATTTCAACTTATATAAACACGATTGAAATGTATCCTTATCATTGAGGAATGACTGTAATAATAGGTCCTGTGGTTGGGTTTCAATTTAATGTCATATAACTAGGTAAGATTTTAAACAAACAAAAAAACTGCGTACTTTTTGAGCTATTTGAAATATTTCAAAATATTAAAAAAGTAAAACATGGAAATGAATTAATTTCATTATTACGCCTTCATACGATAATAGCACATTTGCAACACGTTTTGTTTGATATAAAATTGGATAAGTATAAAAATGCAGAAAACATAATACAATTATACATTTTGACAAATGACTAGATTATTTTTAAAATATTTCCTAGGCATGTAATACCGAAGTATCGAAATAGGATAGTGCAGTTAACAGTACCGTCTTATCATAATGCAACAAAACGTGATACTTCAACCATCCATCATGACGGCATATTAGCGTGTAATTATACATCATGACGTGATATTGTTGTATAACTATACGTCATGACGTTATCAATCTACTCGATATTGGCAAGTGACGTATTCATTACCAATACACTATGAATTGTTCATTATAAAAGCACAACGCAACATATGCGCTTAAAATATTTTACAGCATTCATCGCCAATATGATGATAGTTGAAATATGAAAACAGCATCATCTATGGAGATAAATCTGCCGCTTCAGTAGAAGCAGAATGTTCTTTGGCCTTTAAACGAAGTTTGTCTATGCTTGACCTTCGCAGGTCAAGGGATTCGGGGTCAAGGTTGAATCGTGACGACGAAGGGGACAATAATGATGACGACGGTACCCCAGGCATTCCTCCTCCTAGTAAAATTCCAGGTATCCCGAATGAATTTGTGTTCACGACATAGTTAGCTAGAAGTCCTCCGAACGGCATTTTGCCTTGCATATAATGAGCTGCTGCCATACTGCTGATATTGTTCTGATGAAAGGCCATCATAGGATTTACCCCTGTGAGATGGGTCAGGCGGCTTGACCAGTAGGGATCAGATGGTGACGGATAGCCGCCTCCGGTTGGGATATGAGGCAGGTCTCCAAGAGAAGGTCCGGTATCTCCTTGAAGGAAGTTCGGACTTTCGCGTCCAAGAGCTTTCTCCCTTTTTCTCCACTTTGCTCTCCGATTCTGGAACCATACCTGAAGATACATAATATAAATTCCGATGAAAATTTATAGAAAAAAAACAACAACAATTTTTTTTAAAAGAAAAATGATAAAAGTCCTAATTAAGGATTGTCACATTGCTTTAGTTCTATTGGTTTGATTTGGTAACCGAATATAGAATATGTTGTTCGTGATATAATGTTGGCACGGAACACGTTTGTAATTACAGAGCTATTTACTAGAACTTTTTTGTGGGGAAACGAACAAAGTGTTCCAACGACAATTAAGTTAACTTTCTGCTCATCACCTATTTTTCTATGTGTTGTGCTAAATGAGTGCTAAATAAATGTGTTGCGCTTAATAAAATACAAAATAGTAAGTTCATTATAATATTTGTCTATTAATCTTAAAAGAAGGCCATCTATTGTTTACCTTTATTACAGTCTAGTTTAAACATATTTTACTTCAACTTGAATAAGATATTCATTTTAATCTAGAACTATCATTGGAATTGATTGTTTTCAAAGAAGTTCAAAACGGTTAAATTAGGAGATGTTATCTTATATCGATCACATAAGAATATATACAGCGAGACTGTGATAGAACGAGAGGAGCTGCTACAGCCGAGAACAGCCACAGCAGTCCCAGTCAGCATCAAACGCCGGGCTCGTTGGCCTTTGGCACTGTGCGCTATTAGGTCTAAACACCAATATCATGCGCCTGATTGCCCAATTTTATTGTAATTAACAGACTCATTTGTTTATGAATCTTTTTATTGAGTGCCACAGGCAAAAAAGGTTAACTGCAAAATTGCTTATACAGTTGAAGTATCTCCCAAATTTGGTTAATTTCCTGTCAAACGATGCATCAAACCAAGCTCCTGGCCCTATCCTATTCTTAGATAGATCTTGTTTATATCTTTTATCTCATTCGACTTACTGAGAGGGAGAGCCGATGTCACGTTAATATCTTAGGTTCCCATTTCTACAGGAAATTAGTTTTTGTTTCAACTCGCAACCAATTTCGGTCCTGCAGCACAATCAATTAACTCGTCAGATTCTCCACTACACGACATAATATGATAAATTACTGGAGGGTTTTATAAACATGGTACAATATCATCAATTATAGACGAGTTTTATCAGAGAACATGTCAAACTGTTCCAAATATTTACTGAATAGCAACCGTGCACACTATAACAAAAGCTATGCATACGTTGAACAGTTAAATACTATAATATAAGTAAAACAAAAATAAGAAAAATAACATAATTCAGATGATACTTCAAAATATTTCTTTATAATTAAAACACTTTTTGCTGTTATTTGAAGAACTATTTTTCTATAAATTTTGAAAGCTGTCATTGATATTGATCAAAAAACAATATTTGTGAAACAGAAGTGTCTTTTCAGCTTAAATTACATACTATTCAGGTTAAATGTGCATTTATTATCTTACTGAATAAATGTGGAATTATTAAAGACGTCCTGTAAGGCGCTTTTGATTGTTCCGTATATATTGATATGACGTCAGACAATATTTGTATTTTTTTTTATAACAAACGACAATTTTGTGCAGTTTATATACAATGTACTGTATATCAACAATATATTAATAATATTATTTGAAGCATTTGCTTTGGATAAAATTTATCATACAAAGCCAATATAAAAAGCGCTAGCAACTCTGTCTTCCAGTGTGTTTACTTTTTTCATTGTACCGATCACACGGGCACTATTTAATCTTTTTCTAAGCTGGTAACTGTTTGAATTACAGCTAGGCCTATTTTCAGAAACAGGAAAATATTACAAATCTGGGGAAAAATATAACTCCTACGTACAAGTAATTATATATAGATACATACATATTAATCTATATGATCCTTGTAGGTCACGAATTAAACCCGTTTTAGAGGTCAGGTTTAAGTGGAACTATATAATCTGTATTGATATTAATGTAACATTAAGCACATAACGACCTAGTGACCTTTTCTGATTTATAGCATTTTCCAACACTTCGTGTTTTTATATTTAGAATTCTTGACTTCATTTCGTCAATATCGATTGTAAAAAATAAACCTGCTAAAATTGTGTTTTAAACATAGATAATAGATTAAAATAGATTGCACATAAATCGAATTGATTCTGAGCACTACGCAAACAAAGGAAGCATGCGTTTCACTTATTATTTTCCACGGGTTTTTTTTGGTCTGTTTATTTATTTTTATTTATTTTTTGCTTTTGTATTATCTATCATGTCATCTCGTCTTCAAGTAAGTAATTTTTCAATATATTTAATGATGGTGTAGTAGTATCAAAAAGATATTGTGGGATTTACCCTGGTCTTACATTGACGTGTTTATCCCGTTATCGATTCCTGTCGGTTTTGGTTTAGCATTATTATCATTATCTGTAAGGAATAAGGAATAAGCAACATACAATTAAAAAAAAAAAAAAAAAAGAGAAACCATGCGTACTTACATGGTTCGACTTTTTATTTTAACACAACCTCGTTATTTGAAATAAGTTGTTAATTTTGTTCCTTTGAAATAACATATATTATACAAGACACTGTAAGATAAAAGGCTTTCTTAAATATCAAGACAGTAACTACATATTAACAGTTTAATATCAATGCTATAACCTTTCTTCAATAAAGAAATACGTAATACGTATAAAAGTTTTAAATAAATCTGTTATAATTGTCTTTAAATATTTTATGTGTGTCGTTGCCAAAATTTAATGATGAAATTAGTTGAATATTTGAGTGTATTTCCTATCTTAAGTTTGTTTATCAGCCTTTTATCAACTTATTTATATTTTGATTTTTGTACTGAATAATAAGTGCTGCAACTTCACATAATCCATTATTTCTAAATTCACTTTGTTGCTCGGGTCTTTTATGTGATTGAGTATGTGTATTTAGCAGAACTTAGTCAAGGTTTTATTAAGTTGTTTCATTTCTAAATTACACTGTTATTCGCATTAAATAAACCTATTTGTGTTTCCTTTTTTAAGATGATATCAATTTTGTAAGATATTATTTGTGTTTCCTATACAAGTTCTTTAAATTAATGCTTTTGGTTAGCTCCTGAGAGTTTGTGTTAATTGTAAATTATATTCGAGCTGAATTAACATTTCTTGTGACTTGTTTAGTAAAATGTCGTTTTTATATTCGATTATTTTGCGTTATGATGCTAACCTATTTTATATAACAGACTTCCATTACACATGTAATATGGGTTTAACATCTCCTCTTACAGACAGTCATGGGATTATTTAAGTCTGTACTGACAGGTATTAAGTGGCGTTGATGGGAGCGTCAATAAAGTAATGTCGTGTTCACACTCTGGAATTACTGTCATATAGACTAATTAGTAACCAGAACCGCTTTGTCCTGGACTAATCGTCGGCTAGCTCACCTAACCGCTGCTAACATGAGCTTGTTTGATGATAATTGTGTGTTAATTATTGCGATGAGGATACTGTAATATGAATGGCCAAGCGTACAAAGTTTCCAACAGTTAGGCATTTTCAAGCCTCGATCATGATTAACACCTTTGAAGGAGATGACTTAGATTTGTTTCGCTTGGAGCAGGTGTCCAGCAGTGACGTACTTAATACAATAAGGCAATAATAATTTGAAAATGAAAAAAACAAAAAAAATTAACCTGCATCGAGTTTGAAATTATTAATAACAATTTATTTATGTGCTGATGACATAATTGACGACCTTTACTGTCTTATTGCACTTAGATTCCTACTGTTAATACTTAAATGTAAACCCCACATTTCTGCTACTTTCACAGAATTGTCACCGCGATATTACTAATCCGATGATTACTATCAAGCTGAGAACTTTACAAAATTTAATTCTTTTCACATAAAGCGATTAGTAAGGTACTCCCTAATAGCTCGTGGACATTCCATCCTCTTAATTTACAAGTAAGTCCGCGGTAATTCCTGTTAAGCTCTTTGCCTCCCGTACAGACAACTGCGGGGGGACTCGATGACGGTCATTGTCGTATGATCTGGGGACTTGTTCGCCGGCCCCTCCTGGTGGGAGGGTCTCGCCTTAGCTCTATGATACCTTTAATTCCGTTCCGCCAATTTTGTCGCACTCGACAATAACAAAGAAACGTATTAAACCCATCTATGTAATTACTGAAATGTGGGGTGTGTAATGTGTGTGTGAACCAGCACAGGTGGACAGCGCTTGTTTCATTAACAATGATCGGACACTGGTCAGGGAACAAAACTAAAATGTGGACAATCTTCTGTGTAGGTGTTTAAAACATTCCGACTTGGTGAATACTCTTGTCACAGTTGCGTCTACTACCTAATCAACATCATTGTTCCTTTTTGTCTGTTGCGTGTCAATCAGCGCCTCTGACACAACCGCGTTCATCGAGTTAGGGATCTGATTAGGAGTCTTACTTACAATGATGTTAACATATGCTACTTCGTATTTATTTTGTAAATTGATGAAATCAACTACACTGTTATATAATATATCGATGCTGTATTGCTACATTATTGTAGAAGATGTTTTTAAATTATTCGCGTCTAATAGGCTTGTTAACCAATCAATTATAAAGCAGGTGCTAATATTTGCTTGTTGTGGTTGAACGAATAAACATTTTGTCTTCTATTGTTAATAGTGAAGTTTTTTCAGTAAACGTTGCTTTTGTGATATTGTTGTCCTATTTAGTATAACGCTGCGATATCTACCATCAGTTATAAAACTCATCCATCCTGAACATTTATTTATCTACAATATTCTTTTAAGTTAACTGTCGAAATATAACTCAAGTTTTACTTACCCAATTTTGATATGATGAATGTTGAATGTTTTAAAATGATAGCATTTAATTATTGCATTAACGAAAGTGTAACTCCGTTTTTTTAACTGAGAGATTACTGCATGGATTCCGTGAATTTATTGTGACGGATGATAATGTAACAACAGTAAAATCAATTCTGAATTCGCTAACAATAGACGCTCTCTAACATGCCGACTTAAATAATCCATTACTTTGTATATCGGATCAATAATTCGGTTTTTGTTAAAGTTACACGTCATTTCAAAAATAAAATGCACGGAAATATTGCTTCAAGTTTCAGATATTGAACAAATTTGATTACTTTCATTCACAAAAGTACATAAATAAACAGGTAAGTTAAGGAAAATCTTAATCAGTTGTCTGTAAATTGGTAAAAACCTGAGAAGACCCAAGAAAACTATTGTGTGTTATATTACCAATTATATGCGGCCTCATAAAGCAATGTCATTTTGTTCATATACGCTATTACAATTGTAAATCGAATATCAGGTTATATTTTTTAACTATATTTTTTAACTGTATTTTTTTCATGTACACAAGGATACACTGAATGACCATTCTGATTGAAGTTACCACTTCCAATGAAAAACACGTTGCTTATTTTTGTTGTCTGAAGTTTGACCACTGAAATAAATAAATTATGGTACATGTACCTGAGCAAATTATATTTGAGTATTTTTTTAATTTAGCAATAAGAAAGGGAGTGAATTAGATTATGTAAATACCTAGATTACTGCAGTTGTGATGAGGATTAAATCATATCTGCCACACAAAATCGAAATCATATAATAACTTATGCTTCCAATCCTTTTTTTCTGCTATACTTCTGAATATTACCAAAGTGAACGCGACCTAATCAACAGTGTTAGTCAGCTTGAGTGTTGCGAAGAAGACAGCAATAAGTGCCGTTCTCGTCACCCCCGATGGTTACTCACCACGAGGAATGCCGCTAAGTAGACAATACTGTTCTGGTTCAAACAATACAATTCATTTGCAGCTTGTATCGCCATAACTGGGGGCTAAAAACGCTTACTCTTAAGGTAATTGACGGGATCGTCATTCTATGTTAAATGGTGTATTTGGTTTTGTATTTGTATTTCTGTTGTCTTTTTATTTTGGTGTCTCCCCTTTTCCTGTTTTTATTTTAACATCCCTTTGTTTTGGTGTCCTCCAGTCCCTGTTATATTTCTGTCTCCCCAGTTCATGTTGTTTTCTAACTTTCTGTTTTGGTATCTCCCAAATTCCTGTTTTTTTTCTATCCCTTTGTATTTGTGTCTCCTGACTCCCTGTTATTTCTGTGTCTCCCCAGTTCCTGGTGTTTTCAATTTCCTTACTTTTGTGTCTCCCTAATTTCTGTTATTTTCTGTTCGTTTTCGAGGTTGATATTGTGAACTTGCTAGTTGTATGATTATGTTATATTCTATCATGCTTAACTTAAACCCTTTGCCAGTAGGATGCCCCAGACGAGAATCCCCTGTGTCTCCTCTACTGTAGTACCGTAGTACACTGAGACACGCCTGGTGTGTTATTTGGGCGAGTTAATGATAGGGTAGAAATAAAACAGTTTCAAGTATTTTTTGTTGCCGTCATTTTAAAGTCGGACCTTTTCATTTATCCAGCTTTCTCTACTCATATACATCTTTACAACGAAAAGTAAACAACAGATTAGACTACACTGGTCAATGTGCTCAAAAATTCCAGAGTTATTGTCAACTTCAGACATTTCCTTTTTTTATATTTATTTATGTACCTTACCATTTATGCGGGTTTCGTGTGAAAGTCCACGGTAATAGATGGTCTATTCATTGCATTATCTTTATATATATACATAATTGTACTTTACGAGTGGAAGGTGGTAGAAATAACTATATCATAAAGAAAATATAATTTACTTGTACTTTAACAGAGGAAGATGGTGATAGCTATATCTAAATAGATATAATATAATTGTAAATGGATGGTTGTGGTGGTTAAAAATACACGAATCCTGAAGTATAAAAACACGACACGTAGAGAAAAACAAGAGATTTTGACCGGTTCCTATTCAATAGAACCTGTAAGTCAAATTTAAATGTCGTGCATTTTAAAATCGGCTATGAATTTACACTTAGTTGTGTATAAAGTGTAATTTACATAATAACTCGTTAAGTAAAAAAAGAATTAATTTGATCTTTTAAATATTAAAATTAATTTCCAAGCATAACATTATGGAATTACAAACTCTTATCCCCGTTAAGGATAAAGCTTGATAATCGTTTTGAAGATTTATTTTTCATTTATGGAACATTTCGACATACACAAATATACATATTACTGCAGATATTTTACAAATGGAAAACAATATTAAAATGAACTAAAAGAAAGTCTGTTATTTCTTGTTGCTTTTTTATTTTTTTTATTTTTCTTAATGTCATCAATAGCAAACAAAGTTTGATATAGCTTCGTTTTGTCTTTGGAGAATCATTTTCATTCGGTGCATTTATAATTAATTGATTTTCTCGAGTATGCCAGACAAATTCTGTATGATTTGTATGACGGGTTTAGGGTAAGAGGTTCCCGGAGTGACTAGTGTTGAAGCGAGCCTTTGTCATCAGCAATGCCAAGGTGTTAATCCTTGTACAGTAGCCCAGGATTTATAATAAAGCAAAACTTTCGTGTCAAAAGTGAACAAACACTGTGATAACGTGTTAACATTTAAAACCCTGCTGATAATGACTAAAGCATAAATCGTTCCCGAGGAAAGCCTAGCAAGGGCTAAGCATAAACGCATCTCATGGACTTAGAGCAAACACGTCAATCCCTTTCTGTACGGTATTATATGTGTAATTCTTTGTTTACGTTCACGATGATTCAATCGTCGTCTTGTATAATGAAGATTTGGGGGGAAAAGAAAATCATGGTGCTCTTTACAAATAAATTATCATGAACTTATTGGTGTTCACCAAATGTTTTTTTTATTAAATTATGCAGGTAATTTTCAATCAATGCAGGAAATATGGGAACACTTGTTTAACACGGAATATATCACCAAAGTTCGAGTTACTGAGATTGATACAGTAACGAAATAATTATCTTAGTGATCATACAAAATGGAAAAAAAAACCCCAATTAATTTTGTTAAGTAGCGTATATCAAAAATGACGCACCATGGCTGTAAGGCTAATTAAAACGACTTGTTATTGCCGTGCGTAAAGCTAATTACTAATGACCAACTATAGGGTATAGATTGATTAACTCGATTTAACAGTAAATTTGAATTCTTATTAGAGAAAGAAAAAAGACGATAGAACCTATGAGCAATTACAATAAAGGAATATTTTTTTATCTTGCTTTTTTAAAAGATTTTTATTTATTTTTTCTTCAAAGGACGGGAAAAGTAGAAAACGGGGAAATCAATAATAAAAAAACCCTTCAAACATCTCCTAAAAACCTAAGAAAACGTATTTGAAAAAAAAATGATGAAAGTCACGTGACATACCTGAACTCTTGCTTCGCTCAAGTCCAATCTCATCGCGAGCTCTTCCCGCGTAAACACATCCGGGTACTGTGTCTTCTCAAACGCTCTCTCGAGTTGATGAAGCTGGTAAGTTGTGAACGTGGTTCGACTCCGACGAATTTTCCGGGGCTTATTTCCGAGTCCGGAGTCGTCGTCACAGATGTCCAATGAAGTGTCCGCGTCATTGTCCGGAGCGTCTAGTGACGTGTCACTGTGGCTATCGCGTAGATGGTCAGTTTTCTCCGGCGTAGTGGACTCGGAAAATGTCTCGGAAAGTTCTGAATTGTCGCACTCCACTGTGGAGTCCCGGGGGACGGGGCTCTGGGGACCGCGGCATACTGGTGACGCTGAATAGATCAAATTATAAAATTGAATATACACGGTCAGGGAATAAATGATAAATAACACTAAATATATCTCTGACATCAATCTCACAACCATTATATTATGGTACCACAAGAAGGACTCTTACCAAAAATATATAAAGAAATCCCAATTTCATCTAAAAAAAGCAAATTTGCCATTTTATTTGTTTACGAGTTTCGCAAGGCTTAAGACATTATTTTATTTGGTGTCCCCTCTTTTTCTCTGATTGTCGTATTAACTGAGACTGCGTGATTTGTATATTTCATTTCATTAACTTACTTCTACGAGCAGGAGATTAATTCAATAAGAAATGATGTAGTACACACAATAAGTAAAAGAATAGAAACTCATGGTACGTGTAATAACTACTTCTAATATATACCAACCACTCAGCTCAGGGGAACACGCTCGTTAGAGGTACCAATTACTTTATCACACTTTATCTATATAAGTATTTTATTTAAATGCATGGCTATGATTCTATAATAATTGTTTTAAAATATTCAGTAGCTGTACCACTAAGAAAACATCTACAAGGTAGCACTCAAAATTTTGACCTTTGTTTGTTACTCAAGCCATATCGGTGAAAGGTGAATAGAACTATTCAAAAGTTTTGTATCCCGTTGCTTATCACATTCTTAAGGAAAAGACTTGTTTAGCAATGCGGTCGTTACTGTCGACGATACGTGTTGTCGATGCAATTCCTGTCGATCTTAACTATAGAGTCCAACCACCATCGTTGGATCTCTTGTATTATCATTGAAACAAAATAAACCTGGAAGTCGAAAATTAAATTTTTGCTCAGACATTGAGAATTCGAATTGTGCCTTCTACTTTATATTGCGGAAAATGTTGATATAAAATACATCTTTAAATGTAAGTTGTGAGTCAGGACAAAATATACAAACAATGTAGTAAAGTAATGTTTTGGTTTACTTAAAACATTAAGACATTTGTTATATCCGTTACCAATATTTGTTTTACTAAATACTCATAAAAAATCGAGTATTCGGTTTGATGTTAGAACCTTAAGTATTTATATCAGAAAACACTACTGGTTTATGATCCTTCACGGTGTATTGTTTAAAAGAAACCGAGCGGTATATAATATCACAGCTAGTAAAATGGTTTATTGAAGATATGAAATGAAATTACGACATAGACGTCCATCTTAGCAACTGTTTCGACTTAAAGAACAAGAGATATTTTTACACCGTAATAGCCAATTAGTTTGTTTGAGTTCGATAAACATATACATATGTATTGTATCTTACACCTCAAATTTAATCTGAAAGAAATGAACATAGGCACGTATTTAATTTTTTATATTGTTTATATATGCTGGTTGTTAATTATGTTTTGTGTTAAAGCAATATACCCTTGATAGAATACGAAAGGAATTGCATCAGTATAAATAAAATAACAATTTCTATGTGTATATATATTGATGCATTAGTAATTTTATAACAAAAAGGCAATAAATATAATTATATTTTGACAAAAGGGTTGAAATATAATTAGAAAAGAAAATGTAATAATAAACATGACCGTGATTTAGTGAGAGAAACCTAAACAGAAACACTAGGTTAGATTCCCAAGTTTTTATCAGCAGAATGTTTGAAAAAGACTTTTCTTGAATGAATAAATACGAAAATTGCAAAGATATCGTGTTTATATGATTACATCCCTTTTACTTCATATATGTACCTCTTTACTTCGAAGAAAAAAACTGGATGCTTGAATTGTGAAATTAAAGACGTAACATTTACCGTGTTATGTGTAAAAACAATGCATATTATAGTATTCAGTACACTGTTTGATTTTTATAAATTTTACTATGTAACATACAATTATGAAAACTCCAATCAAAGAATTGAACACGTTTCCTTTTGAAAACTTACCTCTCATTTGAGTTAAGTGTTCAGACATATTGATATCCGGAGAAGATCTTTCTGATTCCCGGCCCAGTATACTGTCCACACTAAACGACTTCCTGTTCTTGGGAGGAGTCAGTATCCGAGGAGGGGATCCGGAGTTCCGAGGAATGGAATTCATCTTTAAGTAGTAAATGTTCGCAGTTTAGGTGCAGTACGGAGCGTCCACTTAAATTCACCTTACGAATGGGTCAGGTTTAAATGTCCCCGAGCATGTCATACAGAGTAAACCTTTCTGTTTAAAAAACTCAGTTTAAATACACAAGTGTAACCTATGTAGCTTATTATTGAGACAGCAAACGTCACACGCCAAATGGTACCTTCTATCAGGAACTAAAGAGATCTTACAGATTGTAACAATATTTTCTTCTTTTCTATTTAACCAATTATTTAAAAACTGTCGACAGCTTTATGACAAGGAGAGATTTCATTGGCTGTTGGTTGTATTGTAAACAGTGGGAAGCTTGGACACCTAATAGATTAACCTATACTTCAATCACGCTCAACGCCGGAATAATGAGTCGATAATTTGTAAGGGGGCGTGGTCAAAAGCCGTGTATCTAGCCTTATTAGCGGTAAGGGAGGGATCAGGACAGACCCGTACTGTGTTGTGTAGTGTAAGTTTAAATCACATCGACGGAGCTGATTTGTGATCGTTTATATTTGAAACATAGAAAGGCTGATCCATCTTAACAGGAGAAAATACCCAAAAAGCAAACATACCGAAAACAAAAACACTGAGAACTAAAAGGCGAAAATCAACGTTGAATAATTATTTACACACTGTATTTGGTTTTAAGCATAACAGATTAAGATTCATTACGCGTGATATAGTTTGATGCAATTATGGACATTTAAATTTTAGGGGGAAAAAACATTACCGATATTCCAATTTGGTGATTTTTTTAAACAACCTTTGAGGTCAATAAACTAATGAATTCATAATGTTTGTCCAACTTGAAACTGTCATATTAATTTCTGAAGTAACAACGATTACGGTAAGCTAAAACGTTTCGCAAACTTGAAAGTTACATTGGTATCATTGCATTGAGAACACTGAACAATCAAAACGACTTTTCAAAGCATTGAAATACGAGCAACATCGACACGTAAAATAATGTGATAATCAAGATTTAACAGAGAAATTAAAAAATTTACAATACGGCCGGGATTTGGTTTTCAATCTAATCCCGATTACTTAGACTTCTTTCTTCTGTAAACGGGACTGAATTGTCTGCTGTTACCTGTACCAATCACATTTTTTTTGGTTATAACGTTGAATGATATTTCCGACTGGTCCTACATAGACTACTGTCAATGCGTTTTGACAGACGAATGCGACAATTTTACAATCCGGTAAATTGCATACACTTTTGTAAAGGGGGGAAATCTGTATATATATGTATTGGGGTGAATTATATACCCCGTTTTTAACTAATGTGGATTGTATACAACTTTGAACAGTCTCATAAGAAAATGGAGAGTAATTTTACAGTTCAGAGAGGTAAATATAGATATTAACATGTGAGAAATGAGAGGAGGTAGAGACTATAGATCTACTGAAACGATATCTGGGGAGAGGGAGAAGGGGAGCGGAAAAACCGGACAGGGACAAAATAAAAATGAAAATGTAGGGGAAGTAAGTCGGGAAATAGGTGATACTAAGGAAGTAAAAGGAATAAGAAAAGGAGGATGATAAAGACAGAGAGAGAGACAGAGATGGGGATGGGAGAGTGTAAAGAGGCAGAGGAAGAGAGGAAGGGTTTGTGAAAAACCACTGGAGATCGCAACAAGAAAATTGATAAAGAACCAAGGCAAGGGGTGGATAGACATTGTAACATTGATTACGAAGAGGGGGAATGAAATGTACATGTATGTAAAGAAAAAGAGAAGTACTGAAGTTGCAACGACGAGGACGAGAGGAAGGAGCTGGTGATGAAAACAGTGTACCATATGGGACGATTTACCTAAATCGACTGGACGAAGAATTTTATGTCAGAAAATGGGTACAATCCTTTTTGAACTTTAAATACGATAGTTCACTCATTATATTAAACAACATTTATTTAGTATCATAAATAGCATAAATACAAATTTAGGTGAAATAATGGTTGGCAAAACAAGCTCGTGAATCTTATCGTAAATTCTATTCAAAGTTAATTTTGAACTTCAATGTTGTATTTATAAGTGTACCTGTAAAATATATTCTACGTTTTAGATTTACAATACATTGATTAATATTTTAACGGGTCCACACCTACTTCTGGGACCGACATGTATCGACAGAAAGTAGACAGACTCTGGGGACCAATCCAGACTCCCAAAGTTGGTGACATTATAAACGTAAATAATTTCTCTTCCCTGGCTATGTCAGTGCTATCACACTGTATTAGAAGCTTCAGACGTGTTATTGTCACATAATTAACACACGTTTTTAAATCTCATTGGCATATTATGTGTCAATATATGCATATTAATTTACTGAAACATTAACAGTGTCTTTGTTAATGTGCATTTATAACCTATAGGAGAAGAATACCGCTTCTAAGTACGTTTAATGAAAGGGGCTGTATTGTTCAAACAGTATTGCGGTAAACAGCGTTACGGTTGACCCCTAGAATCAACTAAAATTTTGATCGTTCATGTATGATACGAAAATGTTTTTAAAAACGCTTTGTTCTATAAAGATGATATATATTTTTTACAAAAATGTTCTCATTTGATTGGCTTTCATTGTGTTTCTAAATGTTGTTTTTGGAATTGAGCGCATTAGTCTATCCGTTTTATTGAATGTTTAGACACGGCCGGATCTGGTCAGGTAAACATGTACCTGTTACAGGTAAACTACAGGTAAACAGGCAGGTGTCATTCGGAGGTGTCAAGGGCTTACACACACCAATCACTGGGATAATCTCACAAATTGTTCCCCTTTAGTCCAAATTATACCTCATTGTTTACCCATTATAAGCCAGTGGTCAGTTTGCGTGCGTGGTCAGGGTGCCACGAGTGGTCACTCCGGGTGTCCGGCGCGTGTAAAACGTTCGTTAGTGTCACGCACATGTACCTGTTACGACTGATCAGTTATCTTCTCAGGTAGATACCGTAATCAGTACAGGTAAGAATTCAAATATTAACACTTCAGTTTATAGGTAGGTATCCTTCGTTAGTGTCAAACACCTAAGACGTACAAATCTAGGGATTTATGAAATTTGATATCAAGTTTTCTAGATTTGTTAACACTTTATTGTAGTTCTGTTATCGCCACACGTGGTTGTGGTTCGTTAGTGTCAAGAAATTAAACTAAATATGATCTGTTACTTAAATAATAATATTAATCCTAGTTTAATAAAAAAAAATAAGTCACAGAGATATTAAAATATTGCACATAATCGTAAATCGTTCGTTAGTGTCAAAACCTGAACATGTACTAGGTGTGTTATGACATATTGACCAGAGTTAATTGGATTTGTCAATAAAATATTTAGAAAACTAACACCGTTGTTGATAGGTCTGCAGATCTCTGAATGTAAACAAATGCTTGTGTCAAAACTCGATTTTTAAAAAATCTTAATCAATCTTAATTGAAATAGCGAATTCACATTTCATTAAACATGTAAACACAGAAGATAGCTTTATTTTGTATGTGTAAAAATAGTGGAATAATTCAATTTAAAAATTGTTTTATTCGATAAATCAACACAATGATATCAGAGGAATGGAGGAACACACTGTATGCTTTTAGAATTTCCCGACATGTATTTTATATGATTACGATTTGTCGTTTTCAAAAACCTACATTAATACACTTGTATCATAGTAACAGAGGTATACTGGAGTTCTAACTGAAATGTCATAGACATTTTAATGTGGTCTCCGATATCTCTAACATTACACATTTGACAAATACGTTAATCACGTTATTACATTACGTTTTCCTTTGTCAAAATTAGTGTATTTCTGGAGGGCATGAAAAAACATAAACCCACCTTGTGTATACGTGTGCAAACTGTACTGTTAATTGTGACTTGTTTATTCAACTTCATCTTTACTTTAACTTAAACAGGCCGATGCTTAGTACTATTTACTACAAGGATTGAACAGTCAATCTATGTTATGTCTGGAGATATTCATCAATGTACAAATACAACTTATTATAATTCATGTTTTGAACAAAACATTTTATAAAAGTACCTATAAAATATTTTTATTTTAACAATTTCTTAAGCCAATGAAAAATGCATCTTGTTTAAAACATACAAGTGTTTAACAGGTTATCTCAATACAAATGATTTTACATTAAGAAGACAGGTTACAACAAACAGGTTTTCAAAGTATTAAGTATTGGGTATTAGGGAAAACATTGAAGTGATGATATTTCTATCAATGCTACAATTATAAATATACAAAGAGACATATAAATCAGGTGAGTATCCCTGACTTATGAAAACAATTTATTCGGAACAACAACGTATTTAACTTTCCCATGATTATTTAGACCTTACATGTTGTTCGGTGACTGGACGACCTTATAGGCGTAGGACTTCCGAACGTTTCTATGTCTTCGTGTTCCATATTATTAGAAGATTGGCATACCTGTCGTATTTTTTTTTATTTTTTTTGCAATTAAAGCAATTTTACCTCGATTAATAATTTGTAAGCATACACGATTTACAACATTTCAATACAAAATACATTTTGACGAAATGAACTAAAAAGAATATCCTCTCGCATTTATGTTTTAAATTGTTTATCAAATGCTATTTTGTAATAGATATAATAGTCTAAAACTGTATACGTTGTTTAGGAAACTTATAGTTTTGTGTACAGATCGAACTCTGGTTTAGTTTTAATACAAAACAACACAGTTTTGTTATTCGGTTTCGAAAAATGAAATTATGTAATTATACCGTGTAATTTTTTCTTTAAGGATGTACACGTCTGAGAAGTCAAAAAAATCCTGTATAAAACTTTTTTTCCTATATTGATTTTTGGAAAAAGGAGATAATGGCAAAGTAGAAAATGCAAAAAAACACTATATGTCGGTGTGTTCGTTTTTGTGCTATGATCGGTCAAAGATACCAATTTAATACAGTATGTGATTTTAGGTGAATTTTCGGGTTTTGACCATTTGCAGAACAAATTCATACAACTTCTTCCAAGTGTGTTATTAGATATGTATGAATGTTTGTAGAATTGATAGAAATATTATTTTCTTTGAAACTATGGAAGTAAACTGTCTTAAACTTATTCATTTTACTCAAAAATGCGATTTTAGTTACCTCTACCCCTTATTTTTTAATGAAAAAATGCACATTTTTCATCATTTTTTGCCGATTAAACGCTTGATATAAAAAAATTCCTGTACTAAACTTTTTTTTAGTATTCAATGAATCAAAAGAAAATGTGTTTCTCTTTCTAAAACAGCCACAAAAATGGGGGGTCGGGGTGCTTCTTTTTTTGTCCCATTACTATTTGTGTTATTTTTCACCTTTTTCGGGGTCAAAAATCAAAAGTGCTTCAGTTACCCTAATATGTAAAAAAAAATATCAATAATATATAACTTTCCACTTTTTTGCATATTATTTTAATCATATTGAACATTATAAAGTTGTACAGCAAAATTGAACCTGCTACAATTAAAAATGGTGACACAATGACAATTTAAGTGATCAATCTAGTGTCAAAAAAGGAGAATTTTGGCCCTTTGTGAAGCGCAAGAAATTCACATAAATACCCTTTTTCAAAATGGCCGCAAAATTGGTCATTTTTTAAAAATTGATGTAAAAAATGTTCTACACACAACAGACATCTAGTTCTTTTACATGTTTTTCAGATGTGTGTTTGCTATTATACCTATCATAATTTGTTAAATATTACAAAACCCCGTTACACCAGATCAAAACGAGACTTGAACGTGACTGAAACCTCAGAAGAGTACATCCTTAAGTAGAGTAAGTTAATATTAACAGTTTTATATCAGCGTTAGAAATTTCGTAATGTACGTAAAATCGATAGTGTAATCTACCGAGTTATAATACACTAGATCACAGGAATAATCTTCTCACGTATCAACTCACATACAGGATTAGATACACTCCTAAAATATGTGTCACATGAAGGATTACTGATTTAAAATTATGGAACGAAATTGTCATTTTAAAGCGAAAATGATAATTTCTACCTGCAGATTTAAACAAATAACGAAATCCATCTCCAATATACATTTGACATCAGATACCGATCTCCACATGTAAAATATCAACGTACAAATGTACCGAGTTGTCTGTTTATAGATACTGAATAAATGTAGGTCGAAGTAAGTCGATACTCCACCAGTCAAAAGGAACTTTATTAATCTGAAATTGAATCAAACTTTCCTTATTTTCATGTCTTTTCTTCTCCAACATGTTCTTCAACCCCAGTATTAAAAATAATTTTGTTGCAATGGAAAGGACCATCGTTAAGAAGGACAGGATAAACAAGAGGCCGTATCGCACGATATTAAGATTAAGTAGGCACTGACGTAGGATAGGGAGCTGGTGACGAGGAGGAGGAGGGATTGTGGGAGGAGGAAGAGGTGAAGCGGACAGGGGTTGAAGGGGATGGAGGAGGGAAGGGGCAGGAGGAGGAGAAGAAGCAGGCAGTGCTTGGATGATGATGATTATGATGACGATGATGATGATGATGAGGAGGAGGCAGGGACTGGTGGAGGACGAGGGATGGGGAGGAGGAGGGGAGGAGGAGAAGCAGGCAGGGGCTGGAGGAGGTGGAGGAGAAGGACGGATAGGGGAGGAGGGGGTGGGGGAGGAGGAGGAGGAGGAGGAGAAGGAGGAGGAGGAGGCAGGGTCTTAAGGAAGAGGAGAAGGACGGATAGGGGAGTTAGGGGAGGAGGAGATGCAAGCGGGGCTGGAGGAGGATAATCAGGCAGGGACTTGAGGAGGAGGAGGAGAGGAGGAGGAGGGGAGGAGGAGGAGGAGGACGGATAGGGGTGGAGGAGGGGGAATTTGGGGGAGGAGGAGGAGGCAGGGGCTGGAGGCGAAGGTGAAGGATGGATGGGAGAGGAGAAGCAGCAGCAGCAGCATCCGGAAAAGGGGACAGGGGCTGGATGGCAGGAGTTCGTAGAGGACGTCGATGGGAGGGATGGGAAGGAAGAGGAGACATAAGGAGGTACATGAGGAGCTGGTGATTTTAGTTTGTATTGTGTTTTTCGTCCTATGTAACAGCTGTGGTCATTTAAACAGGAGCTAGGTTTTGGTTGTGGAGGAAAACCGGAGTACCTGGAAAAACGCCATCGACCTGCAGTTAGTACCTGGCTGCTGCCCCCTGCACACCTCGAACCCGTGACCCAGCGGCAGAGGACTGGTGATCATAGGCAGTCAGACACCTCATCCACTTAGCCACTGCGGTCCCTCTGACATATATCAACTAAGCGACCGTACTGTATGTGTGTCTACTCAGTCAATGGGTTTACAGTACGAACTGTAGTAATATACGCCTGTACATTTATTCTTATATGATACTGAAATTGTGATAGTGCATTCACGTGACAAATAAAGACACGTAACGAAATTATATATTATTACATGTATTTCATCGGTGATGTGTAGGATGTCATCGGTCAGTGAAATTTAAATTTATCATGAAGGAATGATATTTTAATTACAGTCTGTGGAAAATCACTTTTTACATAGCTACATGTATACAAGTATTTCGTTATAGTTTTTTGTTCGGTCTTTGTAGTTAAAGACTTGAAATCTGTGTTATTTAATCAGAATCGTTTGTATATCACTCAAAATGTAATGGAAAGAAACACACAGAAATAAAGCAAGAAAATAAATAAATAAATAAACCCGACTAGCTAAGAAGAAAAGAAAGTAAATTGTCGTATTTAGCATATATCTGACACAGTACAAGATATATGGTATCTACATTAGTACTGTAATACACATATAGGTAATACAAGGTTTGTTACACCTTAAGTTACCTCTCCTAATATCTGACCAGTGGCGGATCCAGAGACCTATCTGGGGGGGTTT
>NW_018408731.1:393323-428129 GCF_002113885.1 Mizuhopecten yessoensis
GGGGGTGGGGGGTTGTTCCATGTGGGGGAAAATGGTGAAAATACATGATTTTTAAAGAAAATTCTCAGGGTGGGGGGGTTTCCTGAAGCCCAAAAAACCCCTCTGGATCCGCCACTGCTGACCATGCAATAATACCATATCCTTTTGAGGACCTTGTTTATGACGCATCTCGATAATTTGATTTCTTTTAAAAATTAAATGAATTATATTTTGATTCAAACTTTACCCTTCATTGCTTTCTATCTGTAACGATTAATGATGAATAAGATCGTGGAAGCGTCGACAAGCGCGAGACGACGGAGCACGCTCAGTATTGATCTTTACGATGACTCACGAGACAAAATATATATCCTGAATATTGAGAAACCTATAGAAAAGTCTTCAACGTCTTAACTATGATTAATCCATTGTCTTTTAATAATACCGTTTCGTTATTATATTTCGTTCCGCAATTTGATAAACCCGAAGATAATTAAGGGTTTTATATATTACAGACTGGTACACGGCGCACGCGCGGTTTCCTTTTGAACGTCACGCTGGCGTCTGTTACTTGTCATCGGTTACATGTCGTGTTTTTCAATTGAAAATTTATCAGCCATATTATCTGCTCTTGGAGATAATGGATTCTGACCATTTAAATACTAATGAAAAGATGATCAATTCTGGAGAAGTGGAAGCCATTACCTTTTTACCATTAAGCAAATTACATTATAGCGTGTTCGGGTGAGATTTATCGCCAGTGTTTCTCATATCCGCCAGGACAAAAACGGATCTTCCAAGACAAGTTATAAAATCAACATGTGTATGCTTCAAGACGCTGTTGCGTGTTATTGGCTTTATTGAAACGTAAACATCCACTAAACGTGGGGTCCTCGACGGGGGTTCGGTAATTCCAGATTTAATAATGGAATTTAGTACATACACAATTCCCTTTTTATAGTTGTATGCAGTGAATATGCGATATAGAATGTTTATAAGTGGTACAACGAGGTCATTATCACGGTATAAACGGATAAAATATCACAATTTATATCACATAACAATAAACACTAATACTACATATACACTGTATATTATACCAAAAGGACATCATTTCGTATAACTGATTTAAAAAGTTTATGTTTAGAAATATATGACATTCGCTAAATGCTCATTTGTAAATAAGAAAGCGTTTTAGTCCCATTCCATAATTAATTAAATGTGATGCAGATTAAATTGAGAAATACACATCTTTAGATTATACAGATAGCTTTGTGGTCAGCAGTAGAATGACCGGGAAATATAAAAAAAATATGTAGAGAGTTCAATACCGTATTAGTTCTTTCCTTGAACTACGAACACGGACATATTAGCTTTATTGGAACATTTCGTGCAAGGTAATACGCATGCGCAAGACTACTCTCTCAATGTCACAGAGCTTGGGAGACCATGTCGGATACCAAACCATACAGTCCAATGCAGCAAGGGCAGAAAATAAGTTTGAAATTATATATCACGACAGATCATAAATTTATCTTAAAAACTATGCTTTAATACCATATTTCAATATACTTAGTATGACAATTATTATAAGGACAAAAACACACTCATAAAACCCCGGATGTTAAGTACTGTACCATTGCTAAATAAAAACATCGCAAGATCTCGATCTGCCTGAACAAACGCTAATACATGTATAATATACAAACTAAAACCTCGTCAAATGAGGGTAATAAATATGTACAAAAAAGCAAGCAAACCCCTGCTTCACCGCTAAGGTTTCTGTGAGTTTGTCTTCCCTGTTCCTACTTATTCATTGCATTGTTCCCCTGGGTGACATCTCCTACATTGACACTGGTTATAATAGTTTGTGTGATCACACAACGCATCAAACACACAGCGTGTGCACATTTAAGCGTTAAACTGCTTGCAAATGCGGATCATATGCATGGATGCCCTTTGCATTATGGGAAAATGATATGAACCGCGAGTAACAGCGGGCATTCATATTGCTTATGAACTGCATCTGAAAGCGATTTAATACTTATATTTACATTTTCACTTCCCTCTGTCTTAAACAAAGTAATCTAAAACCCAATAAGATTCTCTGGGATGTTAACTGAAGGGACAGCACCATATATATATATATATATATATATACTGTGTCTTGAAAAAGGAGCGCATCGCTCCGAAAATTTGACAACCTAAATTTGTCCACACTGTTGGAATTACTTCTTTGCCCCATATATATATACACCTATATATTGTTTAAAGAAAAATTCTTAACAACGAGTCTGTAGTACTTTCATCTCTTCTAGGAGATTCTTCAGACTGTTTATTTGAAGTCATATATATATATATTATAAAAAGAAAAATTCTTAACAACGAGTCTGTAGTGCTTTCATCTCTTCTAGGAGATTCTCCAGACTAGAAGAGATGAAAGTACTAAAGACTCGTTGTTAAGAATTTTTCTTTTTATTATATTTCTTCGTCCGTAAGGGTCATTTTTCTGATTTATAATATATATATATATTTACCGTCTATATTACCTCTTTGACCCATATATATATATATAAAGACTCGTTGTTAAGAATCTTTCTATATAGTACTAAAGACTCGTTGTTAAGAATTTTTCTTTATAGTACTAAAGACTCGTTGTTAAGAATTTTTCTTTATACAATATATATATAGTACGTGGCTTTTACCTGTGACTGAAGTTTTCCCTTATAGTCCATGGAAACAACAACTATAAAATATTTGTTATCATCTTTGTCGTATTTTGCATTGTTGCGATAATAATATAATAATTATTCAAATCACTTTTTATAATAATGATTATTGACATCGTGTTTGAAAATTGAGTAATGCGGTCGTCGGGGAAAGAGCACGACACCGTCCTGTTATATGTTTATAATGAAGAAATATTGTTAAATGTTGAGGAATCAGAGGAACCAGGAATAGATATGATATTGCTGATCCACTTCATTTTGGTTGCTGGAAAGATGGACCTAACTCTAATCATGTTATCTAAGCCGGGATACTCCGATAGTGACATTTCAAACGAAGCAGGAAATGGACGTGGCGGACAGTTACCTGCTTCGTTGGTAACGGCTTTGGTATGTGGCATGATTCATAAGGACGTTTAACACGTTAAGAGTTAAACAGTATCGTAACTTTGTTAAAATACATTTTATTACCGTCCGAACCGAGAACCAAACATGACTTTCGCATTATTTGTTTATCTTGTTTACGAAGTGAAGTTGGGTTTCAGTGTAATCGCACTATAAAAGACCCATGGCTCGTTCACTTCGTCAGCATAGAACCCTAGCTGTTCTCGCCTGGTTATACACTACCAAAGATAAACATTAATTAATCTAGCCAGTAAGTCCCTCCGCTGAACCCCCTAAGACAAAGCTGCTACTTCTTTCCCGCCATAAAAGCCAGCGCGCGTGATTGATTTACGGACCCACCAAATTGGTACCTGTTCGCCGTTCATCCTGTTTTCCGTATATCTGATCTGATTAGCCCTAATGGAACGCCATCACCCAAGCAATTAGCTGCTCATTACTGAACACTTGTCACAAAATTTTCTCCTTTATAGTCTAGCTAATACAAATAAATTTCTCGTGTCTTCCTCAATGTAATTTCCCCCAACTTCTAACATTTCCATATAAAATCTTAATTACAATTACTCAAGTTGTTCGGCCGAGTACAAACCTTCTTAGGAGGCTATTATAAACATATACGAGGGTCTTCACGCCGACAGGGGGATTGACTGACAAACACAACTGTTTTGTTATTTTGCTGTATAAGGTAGATAATTCGTAGTTACCGATCATTGTCAGAGTAATTGTCTGAAAGCTAAACGTTCCACTTGTTATGTATAAATACACGAGATTTGGCGTTGAGCGTAGACCAAATTATCGACTAGTTTTTCTCGAGGCATTGTTACCATGACCGAAACATTAGCAAGACGCACTCAGTCAATCCGACCAATTATCGGTAGCGATTGTAATGGTGTAACTCTCACTTTAAGTGATAATTTGTGCCGGACAGGAAGAAAGCTTCCCCAATGAGCTCCCGCTGAGAGTGAAATTGATTATATTATATTTGCGATTTGCCTGTGTGAACAGGGGAACCTGAATTCGACAGTTTTGGCATCCAAGCGTTTTCAGAATAACATTTGATTATTTTCATATTAATAAATTCACAGTTTGGGGGCAAGTTTGTTGTTGACAGGTGCTTGTCGTGTGTCCTAATTAGTCCTTACAAACCCTTCCTTAGCCGTACTGTTCCCCACTCGCTAGTCTGTGCATGGTAATGTCATATACAGATTGAAATCGGAAAAAGTCTGCGTACATTTGTCCATTCAACCAGCATGGAGATTTTCTCATTGTTATGATTAACCCTCGGCCTTCTACGACACGCGCTACGACACGCGCGCCGTCTGGTGGAGAGAGAAGAAACTATCCAAGAGACGCACACACACACTTGATGGAGCATGCATGCGTGTAATTGTTGGTCATGTCATTTTATTTTCAAATCAAACTTTGTCTAACACATATTTTACCAATACTTTTTGGATATGGTAAGTGCTTTCTTGTTTATGTCCCGTTTATGTCCAGTAAATAAGTAGGTTAAACTTGCCATCGTGAGGAGTACGACTACATACTACCTTAAATGTCTTGCCATTGAGCTGTATTAGACGTATCTCCCTTAGATGGTATTAATTATAAGAAACAGCATTCAAACAAGTTCATCTAATATATACATTTAAGTGAAGGTAGACTGGCCATTACCTCATTATTTCTTTCCCTCTTATACTCTGTATTCCCCATTACAGCTCACACCTCTACCTTAATTTTGTATCTTGGTCAGCTCAGGTCACCTCTTCCCTCTTCATACCTGACTACCTAAAAGCAGCGGGATGGCCTAAGGTCCCCTGATGACCTATACTTATTCCGGTTTCTGGTGATAGCCTTGACATGTTGCAAATAACCCTTAACGACAATTTAAGGTAGTCAGATAGCCTTTGATGGTCTGAAAAGCTTGATGATCTTGGCAATCAGGTAATAATAAGGTACCCAATGTAAAAATCTGGATCCGTCCTTGATTGTAATAACTCTGGTAATACAATTTAGAGTTTGATTTGTCTATACAGTGTTGGTATCCTGTGATGCATGTAAAAAACGCGAAAAATGACATTTCCTGAAGTATTAGAGCAATCCCAAATAGTTTATGATATTTCCTGACATATATGAGATATGGCTTGTTGTGAAGTTGGCTTGCCATAAATAACTTGCCTGGTATCCTTTTGATAATATTGCACATGCTGTTACAAGCACAACGCCTTATGCTACGTAGAAACGCTAAAGGACAAAAAAAGACGTATAGGTCTATTTAACGTCACACCGTATAACTATCACAGCCAATCAGAGACAGTGCCCAGTAATTGTTTCAGCCAGTCAGAGACCATGACGGCCATTTTTAAACAATTCGACCACTAAAATTTGGTTGTATCATTCTCTTAAAAAAAAAAAGGGAAGAGCTTTTGATGACTATATTTATATAGGCTAGTGTGCTTTGCTATGTGCTTACAGTGTGCAAATGTACCTACTATGTGCTGATAAACTTTCCATGTGATGGTTTTATTTTGTATGCGCTATTTGCAAATGTACCTACTATGTGCTGATAAACTTTCCATGTGATGGTTTTATTTTTTATGCGCTATTTGCAAATGTGCTAAATGTGCTATTGTGCTAATATTACCATGTTACTGATGTGCTTACCGTGTGCAATGTGCCTACTATGTGCAAAAAAACTTTCCGAGAAATAAACTTTTTTTCTGTGCTTACAGTATAGTACATTTATTTTTTTATTTTTTCATGTTGTAATATTTTTGTCTCTCTTATTATACTCGTGTTTTGTCGAAATTCAAGCTCTTTGTAGCTTATGTTGTATGATTTGAAAATAAATATTCTTGTATCTTGACGAAGTACACAAACAGTAGTGTATTAAATTCTCAAGCATAGCGTCAAGTTATACAAAGCATTGTCCTACACAATCCAGCTTAGACCCTCTACATACTATTATTGCTAATCGTGCTAATTATCATGGGTTCTGCATAATTAGGCAAATTGTGATATTAAAACTGTAGTTTAAGGGAAAGATCCACCTGCTCCTATTGGTTATAACTTATATAATGGATTATGAAAAGTTCCTTTTACACAACCAATAATAGTTTCTATGTGACGTTTCGATCATGGCCATAGAAGGTGACAGAGTACATACCGTACTAGTCAATGAAACGTCAAATAGAAACTCTTATTGGTTGTGTAAAAAGAACTTTTCAGAATCAAAACTTACCAACCCGAAGAAAATGTTTTGGAAATTGTTTTTTATTGAAGTTTTAATCTTTGGTTATCCAAATTGTTAGAAACAAGTGACATACTGGCTGATAAAGATATTTGTTTAGGAAGAAAAGAAATTGTTTATTATTTATGATATTCTGGATTGAACAACAGAACATCCATTCCAAAGCTTCAATGCTTTTGGTAGTATCAACATATATCTTTATGCAGTAAACTAAGGCATGTTATTACAAACAGACTTTTGTTTTAATTTAATGAAATAATTATATTGTAACTTTTAATCGATTATTATAATTCATCGTGTTTTAAACCTATACTGGGATATTATAAAATAACGTTTGAAACGATAATGTATTGATCCGTCTCGTTTATTATCTCCATATTTGTGTACGGTAATGTCACTTCTTGTCCCTGATGGAGTCTATATGCAACTAGTGCAGGTATTAATAATAATATGCACGCGCCGGTAAAATGTCAAATGAAGTGTTTATCAAGTAATATAAATTGTACTGACTAAGTTTTTTTCATGAGTGTTGATAATTTGATATTAATAAATTTCGAGAAGGTTCTATACTATCATAGAGATTCACAAGGTCTGTAGCTATGTTACGGCTGCCTTAAGCAAACAACTGAATAATTAAAGGGTGATACATTGTATGGATTTATACTTATAGCAAAGTAAAACATTTTGCTTTGTTTCTAGAAACAAGAATAATTACATGAGTACACGAGGTACTTTGAAGATCTGAGTACACGAGGTACTTTGTAGATCTGAGTACACGAGGTACTGTGCAGATCTGAGTTACACGAGGTTCTTTGTAAATCTGAGTACACGAGGTACTGTGTAGATCTGAGTACACGAGGTACTTTGTAGATCTGAGTACACGAGGTACTGTGTAGATCTGAGTGCACGAGGGACTTTGTAGATCTGAGTACACGAGGTACTTTGTAAATCTGAGTACACGAGGTACTGTGTAGATCTGAGTTACATGAGGTACTTTGTAGATCTGAGTACACGAGGTACTTTGTAGATCTGAGTTACATGAGGTACTTTGTAGATCTGAGTCGCTGATGCTTCTTACTGATAATCTCGCACAAGGGGAATGAGACAAGTGTACCCTTTAGTACTATATCGTTCTTGTCATCCTTGTGCAGAGGTATGGAGTGATAGAGGGGTAATAAGTTTAACAAACACATATTTCCCTTATGATTTTATATATCTATTGATTAATAACAGTGTGACATAATTAATACACATAACTTTAGAGCGACACATTATATGCATGTATATAAAACAAATTGCAGAAAAAACTATTTTCGTAGAAAATTGATTCCTAAATAATGCAGATGAACAGTAGTTTTATTGACACTGTTCAATAATTATAGATTATCATACTGTATTTTCAGGGTTTGTCGTGAGAACGTTTTTCTCATCGCGAGCACGTGGATGAAATCGAGAGGCCCCCGCAGGTGGACTCGAGATTGTATCTACATACATCTATATTCTAATACCTTATATATTTCTCCATTTAAAAACGTCAACTATAACCATGTTTTCCAAAAGACCTCTGAGCTCAATGGTCAACAATTGCAAATTCTCGGTCTGTGACAAACGTAAAAAAGAAGATTGGCGCTGAGTTATATATATATATAAAAAAACCCACTAAAAACAACCTTAAAACTATGCAGATGTTTTTTTAAAACGACCCTATCGTCATTGACTTTTCCATATGCACATTTACGCTTAAAATGGTGTTATTATCCTCACAATAGGTTTCCGTAACTTTATATTGATTTGCTTATGACGGACTATTTTCTTACGCGGACCACCTTTGTGTGGATATCACTTCCGCTTTAGGACGTCACATGGCGCGAGTAGACGTTCTTTTTTGGGAAAATACTTTCCTAAATGCCGGGAAATGGGAAATCCGTTCTCAAGTTGTTCTCAAGTTCTTTGAATACATTTATTGAGTTATCAAAGCTATTGAGGTGTTTAGCTTTGTTAACTTAATCATTTCTGCTATCTTTAATAATGTGCCAGTGATTTGTATGTTAGATTTATGCCCCTTAATTATATAATATCCCTTCACGTCCTACCTTTGGATTATCCCCCTTGAAAACTTTTAATAAACATTTTACTATAATTCCTGAGCGATAGTTGTGAACATTTTAAATGTTGATTAAATCATATTAGTAATTTGTTCATGTTACTTCCTGTTAAACTATTTAAGAAACGTAAAGCATGATACACAATGTTAATTAAGGTAGCATATAGCCTTAACTTTCCTAGTATTGATCTTATAGGACTTTAACATGAAGTGAACTGCAGGGAAAGCTGTGTGGAAGGAAAGCTGTGTGGAAAGCTGTGTGGAAGGAAAGCTGTGTGGAACAGTTTCCGGAATTCATGCATGGAAAGGTCGTCGCAAATACATCATCAACTTGTTTTTGCACGCATGTATTTAAGTTTCAAACAAATCTTTCGATGAAATTGCATCAAAATGACATGACAGTTGCTTAAAAAACACATTAACGACTTGTACGTAATATATATATCTACTGTATCACTTACCTGGCAGTCGCTCCGTCCTATAATTTTATGAAAATATCTTCACACTGATTGCATCTGGACAACTGTATCAATCATTCACCCGAACTGGTCAAATATTTGAAAGAATGTCAATAATATTCCTACAAATACGACAATGAGCGGGCACCTGATCAAATGCTTAAAAATGACAGGAAAATATTTCCTTTTCATACACTTGTATATTACCTACAGGCTATTTAGGTATGTTGAAAATCACTGGTGTTTTAACACTTCACCACCCATTTAGACTTCAGGTAATAGGATCTTAATTAGAAAGGTAAATCTGCGTATTAACTATACGGCCAGTGAGAGGCATGGTGCCATGTTGAGGGTTACGGCCTAATGTCCCTGTGTTTAAAGAGTGGTCAGCTTACATTGATGGTCTCGTACCTGTACAACGTCACTCTTACAAACTACACGGAATAGATCACTCAGACACACCTTCTACAGAGACCCTTCTGATGGTCAACCAACACTTTCGCATATATATATATAATTTGGGTTTTAAGTGTACATGTATTCCTTTTAATTACTAAAGGTTGTTTGTAAAGCAAATTGATTTCGAAGAATTCGTTTCACGCCGAATACCCTTTATCTATGTTTCGCCAAGTGATTCGGAAACAATGATTCATGGATATTACAATTTTTACATTTCATGTTAATTCATAATCCGTTAAATATTCGTACACACGTGAATTTCTCACCGGAATTTTTCTTTAACGCCGAAAACCCAACAAAATAAATCCAAAAAACCTTTTCAATATACACTGTACCAACGGTTTGAAATGTTATTTTCTCTGACTTTTAGATAAATAATCGTTGAACGATTAATATAATTTGAAATAATTCCATTTAGTTTTATGAATTCATTTATGTTATGTGATTCCATATCATGTATGTTTGAAAGGTCAGATTTTTCTGCAAACTCTTCACGTAAGCTGACTCGGCTGTCAATTTGGGCAAAACCAACAGGTATTATTTCATTCGGAGAGATTAACTTCAGCGTGTACGGTGTGTTGACTTTGGTAGATTTGAGCGGAGGACGATTAGCTGCCTTTGTTTGCTTATTAAGCTCATTAGAAGGCTTGTAACATATAGTCAGATTTATAATGGACTTATGATGCAAAAGTATTATTTTAGACATGTTGATAACAAGGTGAAAGTTCAACAAGGTAAGTGTAATGGATATTAAACTAACGAGCAAAAATACTGTTGTAGGAACCAGGTAGAAAAAGAAGAAATGTTGTGTTGATGTCAAAAGAAAATGATATAAAACATTCTGTATCTCGACAAGTTTAAACTTATGTTATATACATGTATATACTCTGTTCAAAAACCAGTATTCATTTATATACAAAACAAGCTATAATAAAAGAAACATATCTTGTGAACTTGTACTGAAATACAATGCATATATAAATTATGGCAAGATAGAATAGGGTAATCTCAAATCTCATAATGTGATCTATATGGAAGTTGAAATAAAGTAAGTAAGAATTTACCAAACAAGAGCAGAATACTTGTATCTTGTTGAAAATGAAGAAGAAAAACAAATGAATTTCTATATTGTAATACAATGTATGCACCTAATTAAGGCAATGAATATCATGTATATGATGCAGAAAGAAAATAAACATCTAAAAAAGTGTAATGGATAACACACACAGAATATTTGTAGTAAAACATATTGATTTATATGAGAAAATGGTATATTCGTTTGTGAACACCTGTCCCAAATGATCTTGGTAAATTCTGTAAATACAATTTGTTTTTACTTTACATTAGCAGAGTCTCGTTTATAAATAAATCATGTATATCACAGATATGTTCCAATGATAAACACGATCAAGACTGGAACTCAGACACGCATATTTATATCTAAACGTACCGTTAAATGCCAAGAAAACTGTGACTTGTTCAACAATTATACATTACCTATGTAATAGCACATGACATTAATATTGTATTGATAACGATAAAACGTTCGATACAGGTCAAAGTGGGGGTTTAAAAGTGGAAAGTTTGGCATTAGAGGGAATTTATTTCAACAATTCGTTCAATTATTTAATATTTTAACGGAGATTGATTTTATTCTGAATATTTCAAAAATGAGATTAGATAATGGCGAATATTATGAACGGACCGTATGCAATATCCATAAAAACAGAATGGCCGATTTGTTTTTGTTTTGAATTGGTCACCAATAAAAATAGTGTAAATTCTGAACAAAGAAAAGATTTACATGGACATCTTTAATGAAGTACAAAAAGAATAAGATTAGGTGTTCTGAATGGATAAGCGTCTTCTGCTTCGTTGACGACACCTGTCATGTAAGTCTAGATCAAATATGGGTAATGTCACGACCTCAACGTGAGTGCCGGGAAAGTGTGAACATAGACATCAAGACATACTAATTAGCAGTAGTATCACCTACCTTCATAACACACCTAGGAATGGAGTTTTTGTTTTGATTTGCCTGTTTGTTTTCGTTCTATGTCTCCTCAGTTCTTGTCGTCCTTTTGTATCGAATGGTATTGAGGATTTCGTCTTTTTGAATTGACGCCGATAAACCCATTTATCTTTGCAGAAATAGGTTAAAACTTCTGTGTTAAGGCGGTCAAGTCAATTCAAGTCAATTTTATTTGAAAGTCGGTACATGGTTAAACAATGCCACACAAGCCTATGAAAGGCTTTTACAATCGACTATATAACAAATAAAAACGGAGGTAACATTATATAAAACATAACAAGCACGCAAAACTATGACATTGCGGTATTATGATATATGGATATCTTTGCCCCAGGAATCATACAATTTACCCCCTTCATTGACTTTACAATGAAAATCCATATCAGGTTATTTTTTAAGATCATTTAGAAACAGTTTTAAACATATTATTTTATCTGATATATGTTTAGTGTGATTAAATACTCAAGCTGACAGAACATGAATGTCGATAACGTAACAGATGGGACCAATAGAGACAGCCCCTCTTACACGGTGTCGTTTAATAGCGCTTAACAAGGAGTGATCAAATTAGAATCAAACGGATTAAAATAAAGTTTATTTATTCAGATCTCGTAAGTCCATTATCCCTATAATGTTGTTTTGTGCTCATAATAATCACTAAACCCACTTCAATTCCGTCGATGCGTTTTGTAGTGTAACTATAGCAAGGTGAGCGTGTTTATTGTAAATCTGACATCAACGCGTGCCTCTGTTGACACAGGCAGAAGTAGTGAGATATCTAATCTATCCCTCTAATTCTCCTCAATCGACTCGTACTGGAACAATTTTACCTTATCATCAGCATAAAGGCCATCGTCACGTTGTCACCATCTGCACACATTATGATCAATTTGTGGAAAGGGTCAACTGTTGTTCTATGTATTAAATCATGCTGACGAGTCGAATCTACACGGTATTCATTAACACTAATTTTCAGTAACATAACTATTCTAGATGAGTTATTACTGGTTACATATGTAGAACATTCACTCAGAAAGAATTATTGGATTTTTTTGTTCATTATCTGGTGTGATCATGATTGCTTTCTTTTAAAATAAAAATTAAGCTGATATACTGTAGATACAACAATCTGTAGAATTACATCTATATACATTAACTTTATGTCTATCATAAAAATAGTAGGTTAATAATATACGCACTTTTCTGATTATTTGATTTGAAAATAATCAGTAATCCTGTAATTGTTTAAATTCATAAATTGAGGGGTTTTACTCATCTGCCGCTCGGCAGCAGTTTAGACTATTTGAATGTTCCCCTTTTTAGACCCTAACATCACCGACGTGTCCAAGAAGGACGACACAGCTGTGTGATGCATTGTTTACCTTTTGACATACTGAGCAGCATTACGTTAAAGGTGCAATCACGTGTAGGTGGTTATGTGTGAGATTGATTATCACTGGTAAAATATCGTATTAGTTATCGTGAAATCTCCAATTCATCAATAAGAAACTGATCATGGATAGTGAATTACGTTAACCATGAATATTGATCCTATGGAATATATTTTTAAATTTTACTTATGTTGATTATTTCCATATCCTAACATCTGAGTAAATACTTAACAAAGTAAATATCTTTTTAGTGTCTACTATGGTATGTTCCATGATGCGTGGGCGAGTATTCTGGTGAATATGTCTGAAAGATAAGTGTAGGATACTATCAGAACTGTTGATAAAAGATGCATTTCAATCTTTTTATTAGATTTTAAAACAGGAAAATTGTGTTTGTTCCTATTTTTGGTATATACATGTATTCTACACAAGCTGTTTTACCAGATGGTAAAAACTGCCATTTTTGTAGTCACAATGTTGTGTTGTCTATGGTTACTATTTTTGTAGTCACAATGTTGTGTTGTCTATGGTTACTATTTCTGTATGCACAATGTTGTGTTGTCTATGGCTACTATTTCTGTAGTAAAAATGTTGTGTTGTCCATGGTTACTGTTTCTGTAGGCACAATGTTGTGTGGTCTATGGTTACTATTTCTGGAGTCACAATGTTGTGTTGTCTATGGTCACATTTCTGTAGGAACAATGTTGTGTTGTCTATGGTTTCTATTTTTGTAGTCACAATGTTGTGTTGTCTATGGTTACATTTCTGTAGGAACAATGTTGTGTTGTCTATGGTTACTATTTCTGTATGCACAATGTTGTGTTGTCTATGGTTTCTATTTTTGTAGTCACAATGTTGTGTTGTCTATGGTTTCTATTTTTGTAGTCACAATGTTGTGTTGTCTTTGGTTACTATTTCTGTAGTAAAAATGTTGTGTTGTCTATAGTTACTATTTCTGTAGTAAAAATGTTGTGTTGTCTATGGTTACTATTTCTGTAGGCACAATGTTGTGTTGTCTATGGTTACACTTCTGTAGGAACAATGTTGTGTTGTGTATGAATACCATTTGTATAGACACAACGTTGTGTTATCTATGGTAATCATATTTTTAGGAACAATATATTGTTGTCTTTGTTTGCAAAATGTTGTGTTGTTTACAGTGAAACAATATTGTGTTGTCTATGGTTACATAAGGTTGTGTTGTCAATGGTTACATAATGTTGTGTTGTATATGGTTACATTAGGTTGTGTTGTGTATGGTTAAACAAAATTTTGTTGTCTATGGTTACATAAGGTTGTGCTGTCTATTGTTACATCGTGTTGTGTTGTGTATGGTTAAACAATGTTATGGTGTCTATGGTTACACAACGTTATGTTGTATATGGTTACATAATGTTGTGTTGTATATTGATACATAATGTTGGGTTGTATATGGTTACATAAGGTTGTGTTGTGTATGGTTAAACAATATTATGTTGTCTATGGTTACATAAGGTTGTGTTGTATATGGTTACATAAGGTTGTGTTGTCTATGGTTACCATTTGCATTTAGTGACATAAGTCAATCTGAAACCAGTCGGTAATTTCCATTTCCTGTAGTTGATATCGGTTGATATAGTTGCTTCCTCACTGAGTATTTCTAATGTTGTAAAGTTTCAAATATCAAATTTAATTTTCAGATGTAACCACATCAGTTAGCTAAATATGTTGTTTGGAGATGTACGAAAGGATTTTGATATGAATGTTTTTCTGGCAGCTTATTTCTGTTTTCGTTTTTTCAGTATGGATTGAGGGAAAGTTTCCCAAATATTTTAAGGAAGAATCAAAATGAAGAATAATGAAACAGTTGATTAATTTGAGACACTTGGTTAGAAAAGGCCGAATGGGTTTCATTTGGAAGATTTGATCCGTTTTTTTCTGAAAAAAAAGGCTAGAGCATTCTTTTTCGAATAATTCATCTATGGTTACTTCGTGAAAAAGGTACAGTGACAGTTTCTTTTAATGTTTCCAATTAAAAAATAAGACAGCTGTCCCTTTCGTCTGATCTCCATTTTTTCGAGATTGTCTTACGCCTATGTCGTCACAAAATATTTGGATTTAGTTGGAATCGTCATTGAAGTTGGCCATGCCATTGGCATTGGTATCCATTTGATGTGTTTAAGCGACGAGTGATATATCACTCACACGAATACCTAAGTCTCGATTCCTGAAGGACACACCTACAATGAGGGCGATGGCCACTTAAGTTTTCTAAAAGTTAGTAGATCTTTGCATATATATATAGATATTCTGTAGAACAATCGTTTAAATCTATATTTCTATTAATCTATTGTGATCTACTAGAATAAAGACCTTTCGAAAAACCAACAACAGAACATAAGCCATGTTTCCTTATAAATCCTTCCAAGATCAGGATTTGTATACGACACTTGTAAATACAAAGCAATCAAAAGTAAGAAGCAGACATGTCTTCCCAGGTAATACAAGTCAATCTGCAAAACTTTCAAACGGCAATGGAGAAGGATATTAAAAGGTAATTTTAAAAGCATCTAATGTGTTAAATTATAAGAAAATTAAATTTTCAAAGAGATTCACAAGATGTTCAAGAAGTGATGCCACTGTTGGTATTGACGTTTAAGTACCGTCTATCTGCGGGGATATAATAAAGATTAAAAGTTATGGACATCTGTCACTGATTTGTGTTCTACATACTCAACTTAATAACGTTAAAAACCCTTAATCACCATATTAATTCCAGAAAACACGGACTTCAAACTATCTTGTTTTTATTTGAATCTGAATTTTATATCAACACTGTTCTTATTATGAGTGATTCCCGACCAATTAGAAACCTTAGATATGATACATTTTCCTTTCATTGTGATAGGATTTAAAGCTTTTTATGAATAAGCTATATGTGATAACCCCTGTTTAATGTGATATTGCAATGTTTTATTGTTTTCCATACATGTGTTTGTCGCAATAATATCCCACAAGAGCTAATGTTTCTTTATTAAATGTGTGCGACTCTAAATAAAGTTTCCTGTATCTTGTATCAAACGACGTTCTTAAATTTCTTACAGTCTTAAAATATGTGCATTTAGAAAACTTCTATAAAACCTTAAGTATCCATTATAACCTGAAATGACGTCTTTTAAACGCTTGTAGCTTTCTCCACAATCGGAAACAAAATATAGAAAACATATTTTTAAAAATATTTTCTACAAAATAAATAATAGCAAAGATCTTATGAACAACATTTATGGTAAACAAATACTTCAGCAGACATTCCAGGAAAATTTAATGGACAGTAAGCAATTGGCTGTTAGGTGACCAATACAAAGCGAACGTGCATATGGGAAAAATGGGATATCACTAAATTAAAAAACAAAACTATAATTATAAAACATAAACAATACTTTGTTCTTGTTACCTTTAAAAAAGAAAAGAGTTTACTTTGGTACTTTCATACGCCGCTTATAATGATATGGTAGGGTACTGCTCAGGCAGTCCTTACCGAAATCTGATATTTCTAATAATAACCGTAAAACGTTAATGGTGAACATAACAGTACGTCGCCCTGCTTTCAGGTGTGAATACAATTACCTGATATATAGCTCTTTGTGCGACGATATCGCACTGTTTACTACTGGCTAGTGTGTGTAAAGAATCTACCCGCCCCGTGTCCTATCCAAACACATTCATCTCTCGAGTGGATTAGCGCTTAGCCCGATTTCTTAGCCAACAACTGTTATTATTCGGTGTATTTTAGAAACTTCGTTTTGACTAAATATTTGCTACTTGATATAGGTGGGCTGTTATTAATTTGTTTAAGTTCTGTCAAAACGATCCTCGTTCTGACACGGCGTTTGAAGTGCTCTCCAGAGCTCACTTGTTATTGTTAGCTACATTAAAATGACACCTATTTGTTTTCGTACCAGTTTCGGAGACAAGTATGTATACAGAGTTTGCTTTGTTTAAGGCTGTAGTACAAGGTAAGCTAGGAAAGGTCCTTGTCATTGTTTCGTACATAGACACGGACTAGGCTGTATGGTCACTATATGTACTGTACATATATCGTGTTTTGCTAGATTTGTTTAATATTTTCACAAACTATTACAAATACAATAAACGAGATTATGGTATGTCAAACTTAATAAAATATTATCACATCTTCATAATAAAGCAAATGATATCCAACGTAACCTATGTACACGAAATTTAATTACGTTTATATATAACCTATAACTGTCAATAAAGCAACATTTGGTTTTTCCATAGATATGCACTGCCATAACTTCTAATTAAGTCTGAATGAGCTTACACTTGGCCACATGACAATTCCATGGCTACAAACGGCTATAGAATGGCTTTCACTTGGCCACGTGACAATTCCATGGCTACAAACGGCTATAGAATGAGCTTACACTTGATCACATGACAATTCCATGGCTACAAACGGCTATAGAATGGCTTTCACTTGGCCACATGAAAAAACCATGGCTACAAACGGCTATAGAATGGCTTACACTTGGGCACATGACAATACCATGGCTACAAACGGCTATAGAATGGCTTTCACTTGGCCACATGACAAAACCATGGCTACAAACGGCTATAGAATGGCTTACACTTGGGCACATGACAATACCATGGCTACAAACGGCTATAGAATGGCTTTCACTTTCGTTTTGATTTGACATCCCCTTAATTCCTATATGTGCCAAATATTATTGACGCAAAGTACCCTTTTTTCTCTTTACGTTGGTGCTATGGTATATTTTGTGCTCCTGTGTCGACGCTCCTGTTTAGTTATCAAATATTCTCTTTGATTAAGGTGATTATGTGATAATATAAATATGAAAAAAACTATTTGGACATGACGAAGTTGATGTCAGTGTGGCTTTTTCGGTCCATATAACCACTGAGCTAAAAGTCATTCATTGTTATATTAGATATATAATCATATTTGCTATTAAGCACTGCGTATGAAAATTGTCAGCAGAAAAGTACTTCATTTGGTAGAAAGCATTGTGACGCTGCAATTGAATAGACGTCATAAAGAAAAAGTGACCTTCTATTACATAAATTAGAGACCCTGTGTCAATATCACAAATCCCTGAACTTTATGTGATTAAACAAAGCGTAGCTGAATCGAGTCATATACACTGCCCTCCAAAAGTTCTGTTACATATTTTAATTTTTTCTAATAAATTATCTTTGACAAAACTATTGGAAAATTTAATTTCTTTAAATGTTTTTCTATTAATGAAAAGGGTGATTATGTGATTAAGATGATTTGCCATCATTGATTATCCAAATTGAATCACAAAAAGGGTTTTGTCAAACAATTCTGTTATTTCACATTTTACATAAATCTATCAGATGTTTGGGAATTGTTAGATTTACTTAAATGTACTCGGTATTTAATTTTGATTTAATTTGAAATGACAAAATACATCACTATTCACCATTCATTGATTATACTATTCAATCACTTTGCAAATACTTATGAGAAGAAATGCAGAGAATGACAAGAGAAGAACGATTCCAGTGTGTTTTTTACCATCGCAATGGTGTTGCTGCCGCCCAAACTTCAAGGATGTTTTCATCGCGGATTTTGGTGCATTTGCAAACTTTTCTTATCCAGAACCTGTCTATAGTTGTGTTACTGTTTCTCTTTCGTTGCAGACAGAACGTGTACAGGGCCATTAAACGGTTCCAAGATACCGGAAACTATGAGGATCGAGAACGTCCTGGCTGGCCACGGATTTCTACCCCTCGGGATGATAGATTATTAGTCCGGACCAGCCTCAGAAATCGCAAAGATAGCGTTCCTGAGATTCGCACGGAGTGGATCCAAAATGGTGTGGTAGCGTCGAATACCACAGTGAGGAGACGATTACACAATGCGGGATTGAAAGGTTGTGTTGCTGTCAAAAAAACACTTTTGACTGCTACTTTTGAATGCTAGGACATTTGCACAGAACCATGCAAATTGGACATTGATGGACTGCTCGACTGTTTTATGGTCTGATGAGTCTAGGTTCACCATTTTCCAAACAGATGGCAGGACGTATGTGAGAAGAAGGGCAAATGAACAATTGCGGCAGGACTGTGTAGTGTCTACAGTTATGTTTGGTGGTGGCGGTGTGACAGTTTGGGGTGCAATGTCATACCGAGGGACTGGATACCTCACTCCTTTAAAACGAAATCTGAACGGAACCAAATACATTGACATTTTAGAAAACAGCGCGGTACCATCAGCACATCTGCTAGGCTATGTAAGCAACTATTTCTTCCAGGATGACGGTGCCCCATGTCACCGGGCACGAATAGTGAACGAATGGAAGGAGGACAACAATATTCTGTCTTTGGAGTGGCCCCCGCAGTTCCCCGAATTGAACCCGATAGAAAACTTGTGGAGAGATCTGGGTTTTGAAGTTCGCCGACACAAGAGCAGACACTTAAGGGAACTTGAAGCTGCCTTACAGTTTGCATGGGATGGAATACCTGCTAGGATATGTAGAACTTTGGTTAGGAGTATGTCTGAACGTATACAGGCTGTGATTAGAGCTCGTGGAGGATACACTAAATATTAATGGAATTACAATGTTTTTGACAATTTACATAATAGCTGATTTTTGTAACATTATGTTAACTTAACATAATAAAATCAACAGAAATGATTGTCCAGTAACTTAGTTAATAATATAATACAAATGATAATAAAAACAAGATTGGCAAAATTCTGTACTTTAATTTTATATCGAAAAATGCAAATGTAACAGAACTTTTGGAGGGTAGTGTATAACAATTATTGTACATACGCTTACGGCGTAGCCGAATCGACATCGTTTTTGTGGACAACTCATACACATTTTAAACCTTTGTGTGCACTGGTCATTTGTCTGATGAAGGTGACACAGTGAACATGTCGTACTATCCATCGAAACGTCACATAGAACATCTTATTGGTTGTGTAAAAAGAATTTTTCATAAAATATATATCTGTATTTTGGGGATGACGCTGCGATATTTGTTTTTCTCTGTGTGCTTGTATAATGGTTTAGTTTTCCTTGTGTATTGATAATGAAGTATATTTTGTCTTGTGTGTTGATGCTGTTGTTAATTTTGTCTTGTTTGTTGACGCTATGGTATACTTTTTTCTTGTGTGTTTACGATGTGGTATATTTTGTCTTGTGTGATAACGATGTGGTATATTTTGTCTTGTGTGTTAACGATGTGGTATATTTTGTCTTGTGTGATAACGATGTGGTATATTTTGTCTTGTGTGTTAACGATGTGGTCTATTTTGTCTTGTGTGTTAACGATGTGGTATATTTTGTCTTGTGTGTTAACGATGTGTTATATTTTGTCGTGTATATTGACTAATTAGTTTATCTTGTCTTGTATGTTGATAATTTGGTATATTTGTCTTTTGTGTTGACAATGTGGTATTGTTGTCTTGTGTGGACGCTGTGGTGTATTGTGTGCTTGCGTGTTGATGTTGTGGCCTATTTCGTCTTAGTGTGTTGACGTTGAAGTGTATTTCGTCTTAGTGTGTTGACGTTGTAGTGTATTTCGTCAAATATGAATATATGTAGTCTGTCATGCAAATAGAGCTATGCCAATTCATGTCACAGAATAAAATACATAGTATATCTATAATCACGTAATTATACACTCTATACTGACCCGTGTCAGTGAATCAAAACACATATGTACATCGTTTATCATTTCGTAGAAAAAGATATCTAGTCTGCTCACTAAATAAAATACGTAGTTTATTTGTCACGGAATAACATACGTAGCTTTTCATGTACATTTGTAAGTATAGTTTTGCTGTTCGATGTTACTAAATGAAATACGTAGTCTAGCATGTCACGGAATACAATACGTAGTCTATCATGTCACGGAATTAAATACGTAGTCTATCATGTTACGGAATAAAAACGTAGTACATTATATCAGAACATAGAATATAAAGTCTGTTATGTAAATATAGCTACATTTTGTATGCTGACCCATGTCATGGAATAACCTATTTAGTCGATTTATTTATTTATTGCATTGTTAGTAAATGTGAATAGGTTAGATATATTTTGCGATAACAACATTCTTATTAACAGCTACTTTTAAACAGTTTGTAATAAATGTACTAATCATAGCTAAATATGTAGTACATACAGCGCTTACTTAATTCCGTGTCCGGCTAAGACCGGATGATCGATACAGGTTAATGTCCTGGTTGAACATTTGTCAAGTCTTCAAACAAGTGGGAGATTAACATGTTTTAAAAACGGGATGGTTTAACAAGGCAGGTCTAACATGAATAAAATGATGGATCAAATTTTTCCCGGAATACCAGATAAAAGCAATATGTTCCATGCAAACAAGCTAAGGAGACCACTTTGTGTGCTACCCGCTGAACAGCAGGGAGAGGTCGACTCAATTTCACAGTATAAGTGTTATTCCTTGGTCAGAAATGGCTGTCTATTTACAAACCCTCTATCGACTATCAATTAGCAATAACAACCGAAGCATTCGTCAGACAGCGTGAACTCGTGCCTAATATCTCATTAGTACTCTCGATAAAAATCTGACACACCAATTTATCAATTAGATAAGTGGAGTAGCTCAACTTGCGATTGTCGAACAATATCCATACCCTCTTGAAATTGAGAAATATTTGTGAAAGAAAACATAAGAAAATCGTTTGAGCACTTAGAGGAAACATATGGCGACACTTCAACGTCAGAGAAAGGTTTGTCAGTAAATTAGTCGGTAAACATTTGCATTGTGATCTTAATTCCATTGGCAAATGTTCCAGTGACATAGGTGTTGTAATGTCTCCTTAATCCATGTCAATCAGACGCTTAAGCGTCTTGGACACTCACCATGCAGATTTGACAAAAGAACATTGTCAGCTTTATCAAGAAAATAAATAATACAAATGCATAGGTTAACACTTTTAATCTTTCGACAGTTGAAGCTTCGTGGATTCAAATATATCAACTAAGGTCAAGATCAACAATAATTGAATAAAATTATCAAACTATGTTTACATGGTAATGCCAAACAACAATTCTGTTAAATACTCTCTAAAGCTGACAGAGCCAAATCTTCCTCGACCCTTACGAATGTGTTGTCAGTCCGATTTAAACGAGAAAAGACATTATTTGATTGGTGTTCAATGAGGTTTCGTATATATCGTATGAAAGGAAATGGTTGATTTCAAAATAAATGGTATTCACTTGTATTGGTATATTGATGTGGTAACGTTCTAATACAACCTAAATAAACATTAATTTTATTTGATTAACCTGGGAACAAAGCGACTAGAGGGCCAGTATTAACAAACGCGATTCTGGGATAAGTCATACGGTATTTAGGTGGTTAATGATGAAGTGTGGAATAAACTTAAATACATTTACAAATAATTACATCTAGAATCAAAAGTTATATAATTACAATTCTACAGCTCTACAGATTGGTCAATATCACTTGGAATTAATGTATACGTTCCCAGCTATAGCTCAATATCACTTGGTATTAATGTATTACATGTAGTTCCCAGATAAAGCTCAATATCGCTTGGCATTAATGTATAAGTTCCCAGCTATAACTCAATATCACTTGGCATTAATGTATTAGTTCCCAGCTATAGCCCAATACCACTTGGCATTAATGTATCAGTTCCCAGCTATAGCTCAATATCACTTGGCATTGATGTATTAGTTCCCAGATAAAGCTCAATATCGCTTGGCATTAATGTATAAGGTCCCAGATATAGCTCAATATCACTTGGCATTAATGTATTATTTCCCAGATATAGCTCAATATCACTTGGCATTAATGTATTAATTCCCAGCTAAAGCTCAAAATCACTTGGCATTAATGTATTAGTTCCAAGATATAGCTCAATATCACTTGGCATTAATGTATAAGTTCCCAGATATAGCTCAATATCACTTGACATTAATGTTTTAGTTTCCAGCTATAGCTCAATATCACTTGGCATTAATGTTTTAGTTCCCAGATATAGCTCAATATCACTTGGAATTAATGTATTATTTCCCAGATATAGCTCAATATCACTTGGCATTAATGTATTAATTCCCAGCTATAGCTCAATATCACTTGGCATTAATGTATTAGTTCTCAGATATAGCTCAATATCACTTGGCATTAATGTTTTAGTTCCCAGATATAGCTCAATATCACTTGGCATTGATGTATTAGTTCCCAGATATAACTCAATATCACTTGGCATTAATGTATTAGTTCCCAGATATAGATCAATATCACTTGGCATTAATGTATTAATTCCCAGCTATAGCTCAATATCACTTGTCATTAATGTATTAGTTCCCAGATATAGCTCAATATCACTTGGAATAAATGTATTATTTCCCAGATATAGCTCAATATCACTTGGCATTAAGGTATTAGTTCCCAGCTATAGCTCAATATCACTTGACATGAATGTATAAGTTCCCAGATATAGCTCAATATCACTTGGCATTAAGGTATTAGTTCCCAGCTATAGCTCAATATCACTTGGCATTAAAGTATTAGTTCCCAGCTATAGCTCAATATCACTTGGCATTAATGTATTAGTTCTCAGATATAGCTCAATATCACTTGGCATTAATGTATTATTAGTTCCCAGCTATAGCTCAATATCACTTGTCATTAATGTATTAGTTCCCAGATATAGCTCAATATCACTTTGCATTGATGTATTAGTTTCCAGATATAGCTCAATATCACTTGGCATTGATGTATTAGTTCCCAGGTATAGCTCAATATCACTTGGCATTAATGTATTAATTCCCAGCTATAGCTCAATATCACTTGTCATTAATGTATTAGTTCCCAGATATAGCTCAATATCACTTTGCATTGATGTATTAGTTTCCAGATATAGCTCAATATCACTTGGCATTGATGTATTAGTTTCCAGATATAGCTCAATATCACTTGGCATTGATGTATTAGTTTCCAGATATAGCTCAATATCACTTGGCATTGATGTATTAATTTCCAGATATAGCTCAATATCACTTGGCATTGATGTATTAGTTTCCAGATATAGCTCAATATCACTTGGCATTGATGTATTAATTTCCAGATATAGCTCAATATCACGTGGCATTGATGTATTAGTTCCCAGATATAACTCAATATCACTTGGCATTAATGTATTAGTTCCCAAATATAGCTCAATATCACTTGGCATTTATGTATTAGTTCCCAGATATAGCTCAATATCACTTGTCATTAATGTATTAGTTCCCAGATATAGCTCAATATCACTTGGCATTAAGGTATTAGTTCCCAGCTATAGCTCAATATCACTTGACATGAATGTATAAGTTCCCAGATATAGCTCAATATCACTTGGCATTAATGTTTTAATTCCCAGATATAGCTCAATATCACTTGGAATTAATGTATTATTTCCCAGATATAGCGCAATATCACTTGGCATTAATGTATTAATTCCCATCTTAAGCTCAATATCACTTAGCATTAATGTATTAGTTCCCAGCTATAGCTCAATATCACTTGTCATTAATGTATTAGTTCCCAGATATAGCTCAATATCACTTGGCATTAATTCATGAACCACCTACAGTTCTATTGTATAGTTACTCAATCAGCTGCTGGTGAAGACTAGTGCCCGGCCTCGTCTATAGCTACAGATAACTCAATATTTACTTGATATAAGTATTATGTACACTGTACATGTACTACCTTTCCGCATCTTCTACATATACATAACACTCCTTAAAGCATCAAAACTAGCTGACAGCCCCCTATACAGCTACGTATTACACAATCAAATCTAGCTGACAGCCCTCTTTACAGCTACGTATTACACGATAAAAACTAGCTGACAGTCCCCTATACAGCTACGTATTACACGATGAAAACTAGCTGACAGCCCCCTATCCCGCTACGTATTACACAATCAAATCTAGCTGACAGCCCTCTTTACAGCTACGTATTACACGATAAAACCTAGCTGACAGTCCCCTATACAGCTATGTATTACACGATAAACACTAGCTGACAGCCCCCTATCCAGCTACGTGTTACACGATAAAAACTAGCTGACAGTCTCCTATATTACACGATAAAAACTAGCTGACAGCCCCCTATACCGCTACGTATTACACAATCAAATCTAGCTGACAGCCCCCTTTACAGCTACGTATTACTCGATAAACACTAGCTGACAGTCCCCTATACAGCTACGTATTACACGATAAACACTAGCTGACAGTCCCCTATACAGCTACGTGTTACACGATAAAAACTGGCTGACAGCCCCCTATACAGCTACGTGTTACACGATAAAAACTGGCTGACAGCCCCCTATACAGCTACGTGTTACACGATGAAAACTAGCTGACAGCCCCCTATACCGCTAAGTATTACACAATCAAATCTAGCTGACAGCCCCCTATACAGCTACGTATTACACGATAAAAACTAGCTTACAGCCCCCTATACAGCTAGGTGTTACTTGATAAAAACTAGCTGACAGCCCCCTATACAGCTGCGTGTTACACGATAAAAACTAGCTGACAGCCGCCTATACTGCTACGTATTACACGATAAAAACTACCCTATACAGCTACGTATTACACGATAAAAACTAGCTGACAGCTCCCTATACCGCTACGTGTTACACGATAAAAACTAGCTTACAGCCCCCTATACAGCTACGTGTTACTTGATAAAAACTAGCTGACAGCCCCCTATACAGCTGCGTGTTACACGATAAACACTAGCTGACAGCCCCCTATACAGCTATGTGTTACACGATAAAAACTAGCTGACAGCCCCCTATACAGCTGCGTGTTACACGATAAAAACTAGCTGACAGCCCCCTATACTGCTACGTATTACACGATAAAAACTACCCTATACAGCTACGTATTACACGATAAAAACTAGCTGACAGCTCCCTATACCGCTACGTGTTACACGATAAAAACTAGCTTACAGCCCCCTATACAGCTACGTGTTACTTGATAAAAACTAGCTGACAGCCCCCTATACAGCTACGTATTACTCGATAAACACTAACGTTATAAAGGGGCACTGATGTAAATCAATTAATTTATATAATAAACGCGAAAATATTTCTCTCTGCGTTGCTTCACTTAAGGACCACGAAATTGACCGTAACATTGAAGCTGGTTTTTATTCTGAGCTTTATAATCACCTTGTCCATTTTGTTGTGTTATATAAAACGGTAAATGTTGACATTGGGACGTCATCAACGTTAAATTACTCAGATTTTGTTAACGAGGAGTTTAGAACACATTTTTAAATCGTGGTATCAATTTGGGTGCACTGGCCGTATATATACATCTTATTTCTTTAAACTTAGTCACACTCCAGAGTTATAAATGGACAAAATTAGATTTACATTTGTGTTAAGATTTCCTTTATTTGCTATTCCACATTGACCTGATTCATATCTAAATACATGTAGGTGTTTTCTTGTAAATATTTTTAATGATTATTTAAGGTCACAATGTGGCTGACTCTTTAGTAGGTCAAACCAATGATGACGGAATGTATTTTAAGAACGGCTTCATTTGTACCAGAAATATCGATTTTTAACTAAACTATCTAATATATGTAAAGGTTGGATTGTTGCTAACTGATAACGTTACGTAGCCACCTGTCTGATCTCCACACACAATTATCCTCGCTCTGTGGTACACATCCTCCCAACATTTATGTCCCAACTCGCCTTCTGCACTAGCTCCACGCACCACAGGGTATTCCTTGAGCTTCCTGTTGGTCTTGCCGTAGCGCCAATGAGTTCTCCTTGCCCGAGTCCAGATTGTTTGCTTCTTTCGCTGACTGTCCTGCTCATTTTCACCCTTGCCTGCAATTATCGTTTATAAAATTCGTTTATATCATATTTCCTTTGATACAAGTGTATATCATCAATCTGACTTGTACATTGGCTATATCTGTTTAATATATTCATCTCAGTTGTATACGGGGATTAAATCAGTATCAGTCATGGATTGTATAATTCATCTTGTTTATTCAATCAATCAATGTATCTTAACTTCAGAAAAAAACTATTCGTTTAACAGTGTATTGTAATTTCGAACTTTCGTCGAACATTGATACATAAATGTATATTTAAGGTTTTGTGATTTATGATAAAAAACAAAATAACATCAGACATATTCTTCTCCTTTATCAACACTTTATGACAATAATCTGTCAAAGTATGATATAAAAAAATATTGATAATGATAGTAAGTTATAGAATTATTGTATCCCTTAAATATGTAGTTTTCGTTCTTCTTTTATAAAACGTGTTTTGTAATTATGGTGTACTCTAAATGTTACCTGAGTAATCAAACACGTTTACATTACATTATTTTATATATATATAATATATCTAAATCAGAAAAACATTCAAAGTCCTTGTGATGGTTAAATATAAAAACAAAAGACAAAAATAGCGCTTTAACCTCTTTAGAGGTTCATCAGGGGAGTTTCCCTGCTGAACCTCTAAAGAGGAGAAAGCGCCAGGAAGGTCAAAGAAACTTTTGTCTTTTGTTTGTTATTTGTAATATACATGTATCTATAAATATTCGACTTTCAACAGATGACGCTCTTGATCGTTTTCAGATTAAAATGTTTCGAGTTCTATTAACAATTCTCCTTGAATTCTCTCACTACTTTCTATGTATATTCTTTTATTATTTTACAACAATAATAAAACATGTTTTAACAACTATATTCATCATTCGTGTAGGCCCGGATATTAGCGCACAGGGCGTCCTAGTGTGGGAGTTAACGGAAGTAACGGAGAAACCCTACGTAAGATTTTCGACACATGGAATGTTTCAACTTTGTATTGTCTTTGGTTTTGTGTCCTGCGTGTTGCTGATTTCAGATTTTAAGTTTCTTAATTATTTGTCATCTTTACACTCAAATTACTTAAGGGAAATACTATTCATCGGTACCGACACTACCTTGCATCGAAACGTTAATAATTCAGTTTTAATACGGCAGATCGAAACCCCCCGTGATACTTGTCATCATCACACGTGTGTAGGTGACCATTATAAATATTTTTGTTTTCGTAGAGTTAAATGCTTCCGCACTACAGAAGCGTGTTTTTTCCATCACATTTCATTAACACCATCTTTACATGCGCTTAAGAATTGCTGCCTTCTCTTATTATGGTTTAAAGGCATAAAATTATCACTTGAGATCGAATAAAAGGAAACACCTGCATTGAAAGATTGTTTATAGATGTAAAAAGCCATATACAATGGTACTAAAAGTCATGATAATCAATGGCACCCACCATGTAAGTCTATGTTAAGGCTAGGCAATGTTACGCCCTCATATCTAAAACTGGTATGCTGACAACAAAACAAAAAGGCGCACTAATGAGATAACAAAAACATTCACCTTTTATCACAAAAACATTCACCTTTTATCACAAAAACATTCACCTTTTATCACACAAAAACATTGACCACTTATAACAAAAACATTGACCTTTTATCACACAAAAACATTGACCTTTTATAGCAAAAAGAAATAGCATAATTCCCAAATAAGATCACGAAACTTCCCCATAGTCTTCATCTATCATGGAAGATATTCAGAGCAAGCTCTTGAAAACAGAATCAACTGTGACATGAATCGTCATAATCTTTGAAAGCAGAGGTATCACTACCCAGAAATGGGACGCTCATTTTTAGAAAATCCAAAGTAAATTAACCAAAAAGGATGCATCAGAAGGCCCAAATTATAATTGTTATGTTCATTTTAGCTACATTTCTCTGATGGTGAAATAAATATAGTCAACCAATAATCTCTGGGTTTTACCTGCTACAATTTCGGGGCCATCACCTCACCCTTTGACATTTGCTTGACCACTGAACCCCATGATCAAGACCTTACCTTGTGATCATGAGGATCTCAGGATCCTGACCTGACATCGGAACAATGATCATCAACATCTACACGTGACTACATACATTGAGTGACTTACTTCTTGCTTTTAAATTATTATATAATAACAGCGTACGTATTTTACCCAGTAAAACAAACATAAGCAATGTTCGCGTGGTCAACATGTCTAGTTTAAAAATTGATTGTGTGTAATATATACTTATAAATATCTGTCACATTGTTAGCGTAATTTCGTTTATTGTCTTTAAATGCAGTTTAATACATATTCATCTTTGAAAGACATGTTCTGATTAATTTTGTTGAATACTGCATAGGAAAATTTTAATATAAGCCTAAATTTGAATATATTGAATATAAGAAAATTTAATACAATATTTTTGAGAGACGTACTCAGTGATCTGTACTTGAGAGCCTAAAGGATACATCAAATCATGTTAAATAGGAATGTCGTTGACTATAATTAAGTTTAGACGCCGAACTATTGAAATCTAACAGTCAAAACGATTATTTAAAAGCGAATTATTTTCCAATGGTGTCATTGGGTTGAGACATAAATGACAACGTGTTGTCATGCTAAATGTAAGTTTCTTCGCCATATTAAATATTAACTACATGTTAGCGGTGCATGCTTTGATCTGTGGGCTCTCCTTGTTTGAAATTAATCATCACAATTCGGCGTCATTCACGGCTTGTAAATTGTTTTACTCTGATCAAAGACCAGGTATATATGATATTTATTTTCAATATTTATTGCAAATTCCAATATATCAATTTTCCTATTAAGTAGGGCTACATGAGTTGATACATGGCGACAATCCTCGGAGCCCCTGCGTACACATGTCGTTTGTGTAGTGTAAAGTTGGCGGACAATACGACGGCAAACACCATCATATAATCCTATAGCGTATATTGAGTACCGGTCGATGGGGTGTCCTTATTGCATTCTCTGGGGTATCAATCGATTACATACGTTACCTATAATTTGCTGTAAATGAACAGATTCCCAGGCGCCATTCCCCTGATGTGTTAACTCTATGTAAATTAGTCTCATTCAGGCTAGTTAAGTATGTTTCTCTTACGCCTGGAAATAGTCAGGTCACATCGTGCACGTGATTTTCCCTTTTGACCTTTTTTGTTATCTGTGTGTACGATCCTGTGAATTTAATGTAATGGTAACAGGTAAACGATCTGATTTATTCAACTACGAGCCGTTTGATACTTACATCTACTAGCGCCCCGTTTAGAGCCAATTCCATCTTTTTTAAAGATTGCCATGTTTGCTAAATATAGACTTTATACAAGAGAGACAATTGATCGAAAGTGAATAAATAAATTTATACGATGCGCAGACATAAGTAGGCTTGATTGGTTTGGTTTGGTTTAGTATTGTTTAATGTCCTATTAACAGCTATGGTCATTTAAGGACGGCCTCCCCTGTGTGCAAGATGCATGCGTGTAGTGTATGCGTGTGTATTTTGAGAGGCTGCAATATGTTTGTGTTTGTCTCCTTGTGATAGCGCGGAACTGATGCCGACTTTATAGTGCTACCTCACTGAAACATACTGCCGAAGACACCCATCAGGACACCCCACCCGGTCACATTATACTGACAACAAGCAAACCAGTCGTCCCACTCCTAAATTGCTGAGCGTTATACAGACTCTGGTATGTCACGGCCATGGGATAGAACCCAAAGGCTTCCTCACAGGGGCGGACGCTCAACTAAAGGCCAAAACTGAGGCATTGTCGAGGGGGACATTAGGAAGACGAAAGTTATTTCGAAAGTAGTCGTCTCTTACGATCATGCAATGGGGGCAGCAGGTACAATTCTTACGCCCTACCTGTAGGGACTAGTAGGTTTGCTAATGTCAATAGTATTGATAGTTATGATATCATAATGAAATGAAATAAAGTTAATATATATAGAGGATCAATAATAATCTATTTGTTACTCATATTAACGCAATAATTTTAAAGTGTTTAAATTGTAATCCCGAAAAGTTAAGTGTTTAGATTCCACAACTGTCAGATGTCAAGACCCTGAAATAAATTAAAAAAAATAATAGCTTTCATTAAAAAGATGAAAATAAATAAAATCTTTCGGAACATTCGCTTCTTCTGCTGGAAAACTGCCTAGTTTTGATCCATCCCGGCTGATCTATTTTAAACTGTTTTAAATTGATTTCAATACTCGTACTTTCCTAAGTGTATCTACTCTGTCATAAAACTTTCATCACATACCATCTTCAAAATCAAGAGGCGGGAGTCCCGAAGGTCCAATAATGAATACCTTTAGTCATGCGTATTATATAAATATGATTTAAAATGTGTTAGCATAGGCATAAACTGTACATGAATGAATCATAACATGTTATGAATAATTATATGCATATAAATACAAAAACAAATCTTATACCAATATAGAAATGTCCTTTGTTTCTGCTTCTTCAACATACTTGGCGGGTCTTCTTAGGAGGAAACTCGTCCAGGATGAGCACTTGGCTGGTCTTCTTAGGAGGAAACCCGTCCAGGGTGAGCACTTGGCTGGTCTTCTTAGGAGGAAACTTGTCCAGGGTGAGCACTTGGCTGGTCTGTTTAGCAGGAAACGTGTCCAGGTTGAGCACTTGGCTGGTCTTCTTAGGAGGAAACTCGTCCTGGGTGATCACTAGGCGGATCTTCTTAGGAGGAAACTCGTCCTGGGTAATCACTTGGCTGGTCTTCTTAGGAGGAAACTTGTCCAGGTTGAGCACTTTGCGGGTTTTTTAGGAGGAAACTCGTCCAGGTTGAGCACTTATGGACAAAATAGATGCTATGCAGCGGGAGGCTAAATTTGAAGATTGGATGATTTTTGCTATCCTCAATTGATCACCGTTTAGGTTGTTGCAGTTGTTTAAATATTTCAAAAGTACACGTTTTGAAATTTTCCGTATTACAGTGGGAAATTTTAACGCTTTAGGAATAAAAAAAATCTTGAATGTCTGATATTTAAGGTAATGGGTACCAATGCATCAATTTTAATTGCGAAGAAGAGTTCCACGAAGAATTTATATTCTGGCTTGGAGTTTTCTCCCCTGAGCAATCAAAAGGAGTTTTTCTAACTTTCCCTGTCATTTGTTAGCAAATGCTTTGTGACCCGTAAGTTAGACACTCATTTAGATGGTGAGTATCATACCCGTATGGCAACACTAGAGAAGTGTAGGCTTTGAAATGATAACGTTTCCAGTTAGACTCCTGCAGGTTTCTTTTATCATTTCTTTTTAATTCTATTTTCAGACGTTCAAATTTAGAACAACTACAATTCTGTCAAATGCATGGCAACATGGTAGTTTTTGGTCTCTAAGGTCTCTAACGAATATTCTACAATTTTGACATTGGTAATAACATTATTTAGCTTGTTGGTATCGTTTCTAGATGGTTCATATCTTTTTATTAAGGTGAGGGTCTCATATGTTTGAGCTCAGTCCTAGATGGAGAACACAAAGAAATTGAAGTCAAGGATTCTTAATTGTTGTTACAAAAGCGTCTTATGGAGCCTTGTATGGTATAGGCGTTATGTCTTTTTTGCGGTATGAACATTTGTGAAAGGCTGTACTAGTTGCTCGTTCTGAGTTTGTAATTCTTGGTACCTTTAAATTAAGGTTACAGCTATATTGTGACATTCTATTCCCCAGAATAGCCTTCATTCATTTGTGGTACGCAATGTAAGCTAATTTGAGGGGGTCAGGCCTTCTTTGAAATTACCCTTAGAATTACGAAAATCAGTTTGAACTGACATTATCACAAATACATGTATATTAGTATATAGCTTGTTTCCGAAACATTTTTGCAATTTCTTAACTTCAATGGTCCGCACTGAGAAACTAATCCCCTCTTTTTTTTGCAGCAAAATAACTTCTTTTGATAGTACATGTTAATGTGCATTTACGTCAATCATATTTTAATTAACATTTCGAAAACAGATGTGCCGGAAATGTTAAGTAATTTTCAACCAAAAACAATTTTGCCTGTGATGCTTAAAAAGGACCTAAGCCCGCAAACGATAATTAATATGAACGGATATTATTTTAACATTGTGTTAACAGAACAACGATGACGACAATACAAATTAATTTAACAATGTACAGGCTAACAATCGTGATATTAAAATTGTCACGTGCCTATGGTTAAATGTCACAACAGTTGTAACAGGATGTTAAGGATTATGAACGTAACACGTACACATCCTACAGTTGTTTGTCCTCATTGGACTCATCGGTGATGCTAAGGAACCAACAAAATGAAAATCCGAACTCATACATAGAACGTTAACAGTTAGAGAAGACCATCGCATGCCCCAAACACGAAATACTAAATTTGGTTGATTTTATTGATAAAACGTTTCTGTCCCATTTTACAGCCGAAAGCAACCGTGGTACACGTTTAAACTTGTTGCAATGACTTATTGACATTATCAGCGTTTCGAATGCTCAGCATTCCAAAATGTATCACAGTAATATGATATGAACTCTTCCGTTTAGGAATTGTTCGGTAGCGCAACAGTACTCACACAGGTATTCCAAGTGAACAATACAGTCGTTAAGTTAATGGTTATTTTACTGTTATAAACCAGGAGTACCAAATAAGTAAAGTTTAAATTGACTTTTAGTAGTTTTATTGCGATGAGTATCGGAACTAAACAGTTTCGCTTGACTGGTCCCTGTACTCCCTACAAAACTTAAGCCATGGATGACGTTGACAATATATACTATTGGCGTTTTATACAACCCAGTTAAGGTATGACGTCCACTTATCCTTCATATTGCTTATATTTGTCACAAATATCAATAGTTCTCTTTACATCATATGCTTTTTCTGTTTATCTTATAGATGGGCCCCAGGAGAATCGAAGGAGACACAGTAAGGAACACGTGCCGGTACATGTAACGAAAATAACGAAAAATCTATATAAATTTAAATCTCGTTATACCTGTAATTCATAAACAAATAAACACTTTTTTGATCGTTTCCAATATCCTATTTGTTTTTTTAACCGGATGATTATCCTCTATGCGCCCTCATCAGAAGTTTTACAACACATTTTAACATCCCACAGCTTAAATTGTAAGGTTTTAATTTGAAAATTAATAATTCAAGGTCAATTTCTGTAATTTGTTATCATTGGCCGCTCTCGGCCACTCAAACGTGTACCATGGTACAGAAACCTGATAGGATTGTACCAAGGTAGACAACTCCAGATCGTCATTTATTGAGATTTGTATTAGAGGGGAGACAACTCTTGATTGTCATTTATTGAGATTTGTATCAGAGGGGAGACAACTCTTGATCGTCAAACAATCAGAAGGTTTAAACATTCTGTTCATTGCTTCAAATATATTCCTTTCTAATAACATTAACATGAAAAGAGCTAATTTTGAAGTGAACCGGAGTGCATTTGAGAAGGAACTGTAAAAATCATGAATAGTTAACATAAAGACGTATAGAGTTCTGTCAGCACAGTGTAGTAATACAATGTTACACTGATCAACCGCTGTATTAATCTACACTTAATGGGCGCTGCTGACATTCAGTGTGTACAAAACTACATTTGGGCTGAATATCGCTTTTTAATCCCATTTTTAAATGCATTCTATTACTTTTGAAATGTATACTATATACAGTTTAACATTTAAACTAGTAATTATATTTTACCATAAACATTTTATTGAGCCTTGTTTTACTGCATAAATTTACCAAATAAACAAGAAAATGCAGCAAAGCTGCTGGACACCAAACCATTTTATGAAAATGACTTACCGTAACCGCACGTTTTGGGCCAAATGTCAATGATTTGGTAATAATGTCATCTTCTAAGAGAGAGAGAGAGAAGCCGGGGACATAAGACGATTTACATAAACTTTCATTTACACCTTTTGTCAAAATTGCAGCAATTTTTGCATATATAATTCTTTTGACAATGTCCCAATTTGACTATTTTGGATAAAATATCAACCATTTTCTAGGATAAAGGGTCAATCGTAGCCCCCC
>NW_018408731.1:431320-435662 GCF_002113885.1 Mizuhopecten yessoensis
GATATTAATTGTGTAGTTATGTAAAAACAACAATGTATGCTGCAAAGGTAAACAGCTCAACCACTTATACTGCCGTCACTTCATCTAAACTTGAAACTGAAAATCTACGCAGAAATATAATGTACCGTTCAGATTGGACAATACTTACAGAGTGAAGTTTTTACTTGTGAAGATATGATGTTTCGTTTATCTTCACTGCATTAAATATATGTTTTTATTAAATAGAGAATTCATGATATTTTACAAGTAAACTGCAATCAATACCGATACGGTAGGGTTTACCAACATATTTTTGTAGACAGTATGCGGCCTTAATTTCCCAGAAGGCTTTCACGCATGGGGAAGCACCGGAAGTGGACAAAGTGTTTACAGATCAAACCCCGGCGGCGCTTTGCGCCGCTTGGGGGTTTGAAAAAATATCTCATTTAAGACCAAAAAGTGTATATCTTAATTCTAGAAGTAATGGTTGAAAAAGGTGATTATTTTCTTTTATTTCAAATGTTCAGTGTTGGGATATTAAAATACGAAACAAATATAAGTAAAATAACAAACTCTTAAATGCAGGCAATGAACCGACGTAGCTCATTATATATATTTTTTAATATTGCATGCGACCGTTTTTGTCAAAATGGGGACTTGTGATTTTTTTCCCATGAATTATTTTTCGGTGAAAAAGTTGTCTATCTCTCTCTCTCCTTTTTAAAATGCACAATAATTAATCCTAGTTGTACTACTTATACTGTGGTATATATAAACACACTTCTTAAGTGGGGTTTTTTAATGGCAAAAACTGAAATCCAGATTTTTCATGACAGTTTCCAACTCATTTATGACAATGACCTATTTAACATGGCGGTCAGTAGAAACGCTACCAAAAAGGCTTCCCTAGCATGTGAGTAACTCATTGACAGCCATAACCTGTGTTTGTTTTTGAAGTGATGTACCCTAATTATCACCACAATATTAATTGACTCTCAAAATGTTTCGCCAGAGGGCAGACCACCTGTCCTGGGCCCCCCGTCGACTGCAGTTGTAATACAGAGACACTTGTAAACGTGACCAAGTCCTCTCTCCCCAAGCCCTTGGGCAGCTAATCACGTCCCCCCCCCCCCCCCCCGGATCTTATAATCATAGCAGGAGAGGCCTTCGCACCTATTTAGTTTACATAATCAAGCCAGCGGCCCACTGTCTGAATTAGAAATAACGACTTAACAACGTGTAAGTTCTTTGACAATTTTCTCAATTCGCCGATGCAATCTCCTAATTGTATATGCTCGGATAGAATTTCAATCATATGATCAACCACGGACGTAGATAACATCTATTGAGTAGGATAGAAAGTATGAGACAGCGTATATATGAATCCTCGATAAATCTCATAGTATACAAGAGTTGATGTAGAGTAGTAAATATAAATACATGTATATATATAGCATATACAGATACAAAAACTTACATTTACCAAATAGGCTTATATTTAGCATGACACCCAAATTTGTGATTAACGATGTTACTTAAAATATAAATGTGATATAAACAATTCTACAGTTATAGCGACTACTCAGTTGTTTCTAGAGCAGGTTATCTCCCTTTCGTTATGATACGAGGCTATACAGTACAATCCGAGCGGGTACAATTTGGAGATAAGAACTGTCTGACCCGTGTACGTAATTTCCTCTACAACTGAGGAAGATGTTACAGAATAAAGTCCTCGAATCATTGAGGATGGTATTTTTTAATGAAATTTGATTGAAACCCCTAAAACGTATAAAATTACTCTGAACACCTTAGTTTAGGTCAAAATAACGCTGTATCAGGTCCCTGTGGTCATTTCCTCTACAACCGTGGAAAACTTATTTCAACTTTCGTTAATAAATGGTGCTGATTGTGTTAAGTATACAGGCACAAGTATAAATAAGAATGGGTTTACGAGAACCACGGGAAGATTACATAGGAACCAATGTTATATGTGATAAGGGGCGACGTAGGTAAGAATCGATAGTTTACATGGAATAATGTACAAGTAAACCTCAACAAAATATAAAGTTTGAGATAACAGATTATCAATAACACATTGGTGTCTTCTTTGTTACTATGCCTTGACTAATTTGTTTGTTTGTTTATTTATTTGAGACATGTTTGTACATTTTTTTATGGACTAGATTACATTTTTTTGTTATGTGTAACGTTACAGTACCCAAATCGGAACAGTTTTTAACGAAATATTGATGTATTTTATACCATAGTACCGATCCCAGTTGTTGTTTTTTACTTTTCTTAAATAGATATCATTACCTTTTCATTTTCATAACAAGTTGATATTTCCGGCGCATGGTTCTATAAATACACCCGGAAATATAGTCATTGTTACGTAATCGCGAAACAAAATCGGGACACCCCTACCAGTTTTGGCTTATATTTGGAGATGAAAAAAGTATTTAGCAGAAATTGATATATCTTTGGAATATTTAAGAGTCAATGGTCGTTTTGAATGATTTCTTTTCCAAACTACCATTAGTTGTGAAATAGGCCCAGATCGGCCCTGTGGCAGTTAACGTAAAAATCACATCGGCCCAAATCGGCCATGTGGCAGTCTAAAGGGGGCATTTTTCTGAATGAATCAATGTTTAGATCGGCCTGATTGTCGTCCTGAATCGCCTCCAATCGTCCCCTTTTTTGCCCCGATTGGACCCAATGAACCATGGCGTGGGATCGAATCACGGACGTTCCTCGCGTAAGTATGCGAAAGTACGCGCAAATACCCGCAAGTACCCGCAGGTACACGGCAAAGGTCCGTTAGAGACGCACTTCTCGCGTGCAAGTGAGCGATCTTCGCGCGTTGTTCGGCCGAGAGAGGCCGAAAATGGTCGATCCCGGCTCGAGAGAGGACGCTTTCGGCCGCTGCCCGGCTGATGTCCACCGTTCTACGCACGAGAATGGCTGAATGTAGGCTTATGTTGACGCAGGGAGCCGCAGGAAGCCGAAAGCGGAGGCAATATACGAAAGCTCCAGAGGGCGGGCGAGACAAGGGGATCTTAAGGGGACCCTCGGACGACCAAGTCGACCACGGGCCGACGGTTTTTGATCGACTGCTGTTTTTCAACATGTTTAAAAACAGTAGCCGATCACTTTTTCGGTATCCGACCTTCGGAGGACTGAGGCGATCACGCCAGAACTTTCCCCGAAGGTATAGGGTAGTGCTCGACAGTGCTCGCCGGTTCCCGACTATTTTCGCAAAAATGCGGCCGATCGACCAAAAAAAGGATCGGGTACTATCGGGACCAAATCAATCCTTGGTGAAATGGCCGCTTTAGGGGTTAAAGGACGACGCATATACAAAACGCAGTAAATTAATTAATTATTTAGGAACAAATAAATTAAATTTAACAATTGTACTAAAGCAAAAATGTAAATATATGGATTGAACGGCGTGTTCATGCCGGTATTAAACATGAAGCCCTAGTGGGCAATATGGATGTACACATACCGGCATGTGCATACTTTTCGCTACCCCAGTAGTTCACACATATGATACAAGGGAGGCAATCCATCCAACAAACTTGTAAGTCATCTCCCTTATTTTGGTCGCCGTGGCACTTGCAAGGCATTTCATTATTATGTGATATATAATCCCAGCCGTCAAGGGCTTTCAACAAACACGTCCCCTCATGTCTTTCACGTCCTAGAAACCGTCTCCACTTAGGGATTGAACGTTATCCCTCGGATTGTAATATAATGAATAGTTAATGCAGCACAATAATACATTTACTGTTATGGATATCTGTTAGCGAGAATGGAAAACTCATACAAAACAATGAAATAATTCAGCCTATGTAGGCTAGAAGATTCCCATCACTGAACTTATAACACTGTAGCGTTACAGTACATCAGGTATTATTCCTTTAACAGGTTATCGATCAAGTCTCCAGTGTTCTCAAAAAGAGGGTACAAAACAAAGTCCTCGATTTTGTATGAACCAGCATTGATCAGTGTGATACAGCCGGCCAATAGTCAGTGTGATACCGCAGGCCTATGGTAAATGTGATACAGCAGGCCTATGGTCAATGTGATACAGCAGGCCTATGGTCAATGTGATACAACAAGGGTCAGTGTGATACAGCCGGTCAATGGTCAATGTGATACAGCAGGCCTATGGTCAATGTGATACAGCAGGCCAATGGTCAGTGTGATACAGCAGGCCTATGGTCAGTGTGATACAGCAATGGTCAATGTGATACAGCAGGCCAATGGTCAGTGTGATACAGCAGGCCAATGGTCAGTGTGATACAGCAGGCCTATGGTCAATGTGATACAGCAGGCCTATGGTCAGTGTGATACAGCA